>NC_080169.1:194466-446114 GCF_950295315.1 Erinaceus europaeus
TTTGTGTGGCGCCTGCCTTCTTGAATATGCAGTAAGAAGTGTCATGTGGGGCCTTGTGCGAGGCCTGGCTACAGAGCAGCAGCCACCACCTCAGCCTCTTCCCCAAACAACACGTGTCCACAGCTGTGCCACAGGACAAGGCCCACCAGCAGCAACTCAGTCATCCCCAGGACACGTCAGCCTCAGGTGGGTGCTCGAAGTAAAGTAAGATGAGGTGGGGCCAGGAGGCGGCGCACTGGGTTAAGCGCAAGTGGCGTGAAGTGCAAGGACTGGCACGAGGATGCCAGTTTGAGTCCCCGGCTCCCCACCTTCGGGGGGGGGGGTCACTTCACAAGCAGTGAAGCAGGTCTGCAGGTGTCTTTCTCTCCCCTCTCTGTCTCCTCCTCCTCAGTCTCTCTCGGTTCTCTCTGTCCTATCCAACAACAACGATAACAATAACAGTAACAGAGACAACAAAAATGGGGAAAATGGCCTCCAGGAGCAGTGGATTCGTAGTGCAGGCCCCCAGCCCCAGCAATAACCCTGGAGGCAAAAAAAAAAAATGATATTGTGTCCTTTGGGATAAAAACGAATGTAATTGAAGATTGTGCTCGGTGAAGTAAGTAAGGAGGTGAAGGACAACTACAGGAAGGTTTCACTGGTGGAATTTAGAGAATTGAAATGGAAAATAAACAAAAATTCAACCCAAGACTGGAAAACTTCCATGGTCATCTAGGAAGGGGGGCCCACAGACCTCTGGTGGTGGGAACAGGGAATAGGTGTGATTAGGAAGGAAGAGAAGGCAGGAGTATAGAAAAATTGGGCAACTCTATGTCAACATAGACATAGTTATAGAAGTGATAGTCAAGCCATACCTGCAACCTTGAGAACTGCTGTAGATTCCAGTGCAGGCAGTGGGGCCTCAGACCTCTGGGGGTGGGAACAGTGCAAAATGACACCTGTTACCTTATAATTTTGTAGATTACTAATAAGATTACATGACACCTGTTATAATTTTGTAGATCACTAGTAAAGTTAAAAGAAGGGTCATTTGGCCACCACAGTAGCTCACCTGGACTGTGGTCCGGTTGGCTATGCTTACAACCCAGGTTCAAGCGCAGAGGAAGATGGGGCTGTGGTCTTTCCCTCTCCCCCATCATTCTGTTGCCATCTTCTGTCTGAAACAAGTCAGCTCAGAGGGCGAAGCCCTAGTGGCAGCAGCAACAAGGATCAGCTGTGAAACACAGTGTTTTCCTGACGTCATTCTAAGCCGTTTACAAGTGTAACGGGGCTGGGGGTGGTGCGTCTGTTGGAGAGCGCGCATTACAGTGGACAAGCACCGGCTCACGTCCCTCAGCCCCACCTACGAAGGACAAGCTTCATGTGTAGTGAAACAGTGCTACAGGTCACCCTCTCTCTCCCTCCTCTTTCTATCTCCCCTTCCCCTCCCGATTTCTGTCTCTACCCAAAATAAATGCATAAGTAACATTAAAAATCAGAAAACCAGGTATAACATAGTTGATTTCTCCTACCAATTACCCTATAGGACCAGCACTGTTGCTATCTTCAAGCCAGCCAGGCTTCATATCCAGACAGTTCCAAAATCTAAAATTGTTTAAAACCTGAACAAGCAAAAAATAAATTTAAAGTATCAAATTTCCTCTATAGTAGCCTTGCCCTGAGTATTCTTTTTTTTTAATTTTTATTTTTTATATTTATTTTCCCTTTTGTTGCCCTTGTTTTTCATTGTTGTTGTAGTTGTTGTTGATGTCGTCATTGTTAGGGCAGAGAGAAATGGAGAGAGGAGGGGAAGACAGAGAGGGAGAGAGAAAGACAGACACCTGCAGACCTGCTTCACCGCCTGTGAAGTGACCCCCCTGCAGGTGGGGAGCCGGGGACTCGAACCGGGATCCTTATGCCGGTCCTTGCGCTTTGCACCAGGTTCGTTTAACCCGCTGCGCTACCACCCGACTCCCTGCCCTGGGTAGTCTAAGCATTCTCAAAAACTAGCTTATTTGACAAGTGCCTGTATTCTCTGGCCTGGTTTAATTCTGTCATCAGAGAGGCCAGGAATGTAGAACAGGTAGATGGATTTGCTGTGCATGTCTGAGGGACTGTGGCCAGTGCTCTGACAGTCACTGTAAAAGACCTGATGGCAGAGCAGGACTCAATCTGTCGCGTCTTCATCTCTGGCTCTCGGAAGCTACTTTCTTCACACCTATTGCATATTTGAACCCACTTTTTCTTTTTCTTTTTTAATCTTTTTTTAGATTTATTTATTTATTCCCTTTTGTTGCCCTTGTTTTATTGTTGTAGTTATTGTTATTGTTCTTGATGTTGTCGTCGTTGGATAGGACAGAGAGAAATGGAGAGAGGAGGGGAAGACAGGGGGAGAGAAAGACAGACACCTGCAGACCTGCTTCATCGCTTGTGAAGTGACTCCCCTGCAGGTGGGGAGCCGGGGGCTCGAACCAGGATCCTTAAGCCGGTCCTTGCACTTTGTGCCACGTGCGCTTAACCCGCTGCGCTACCGCCGGGCTCCCCTTTTTCTTTTTTTTAATGTAAGTTTCTTTAATTTTTTAAATTATCTTCATTTATTGGATGGAGATACTCATAAATCAAGAAAGAAGTGGGAGATAGAAAGGGAGAGAGACAGAGAGGCACCTACAGACCTGCTCCACCACTCCCAAAGCTTTCCTCCTGCCGGTGGGGACTGGGAGCTTGAACCTGGGTCCTTGTGCCCTGTAACGTGTGCGCTCAACCAGGTGCACCACCACCTGCCCCTGAGCCCTCTCTTTCAACCACCTCATTAAATCCATTAGCTGAGCCACTAATAAGTTGGAGGGGGGCTGGGTGGAGGAGACAGCATAATGGTTCTGAGCTAGTCAGTGGCCTCCTGATGACCCAGGCGAGCTAGTCAGTGGCCTCCGTGATGGCCCAGGTGAGCTAGTCAGTGGCCTCCGTGAGGACCCAGGTGAGCTAGTCAGTGGCCTCCGTGCGCATTTTCAGCTTGTTTGTTCTGTCTCTCTCACTCTGGATCCAGTGCACTAAAGTTTGTCTTTCCTTGTTTATTTATTGTTTTCCTCTTGGAATTCTCTCAGTCTTACAGAAAATTGCTAAGAGAATGCAGACTTCCTGCCTGGATGTCACCTAGCTCCTCAGTGCCAGCATCTCACACAACCAGAAGTCATCATTCACACACTACCACTGTCACAATCACAGTGCTCACAGCACTATGGACGTTGTTCAGATCTCACCATTCCCTGCCCCCCCCCCTCCTCCAGGCCATTTTCTTGTTCCAGAATCCAGAAGCTGGGATGCTCACATTGCACTGAATGTCATCTTATTTCATTTCTTCTTCTTTTTTCCTCTTCTTTACTGACATACTTGGGCCATCTTTCTCTTCCTGCTAATTCCATTAAGGTATTAAAATACATATTTATTTTCAGGGAGGGAAGGAGGAAGAAAAAAAGGGAGAGAGAGGGACCAGAGCACTTCTCTGGCTATCTGTACAATCTGCAAGGGAAGGAAGCTCAGGGCCTCACCCTTGCAAAGCATGTCTTGGGCTGAGGGGCTGAGCCACTATTCGTGCATCTAAAATTATTTTTGCTGAGATTGAGTAAGTATTGCTGGGCAGTGTAGCCGAGTCGTCTTCATCATTTCACCTCATCTTATGAAACTGGAAGTGTCGCCCTACCCTCGAAAGCGGGCCATGCTCCTGATTCCTCTTGGTAGACGGGTACTTGTAAAGGTCAGGAGTGAAATGCAAACTGCTCATGAAACTGTGGCCCAGAAGTGGCCACTGGCTTTGTGTATTCTTCTGTCTTTAGATGTGTCTAACGACACACGCACATGCATGTGTGTGTACACACACTACGTGACTGGGCAGGTATGTCTACATCTGTTTACCACTTTTCCTGCCTGGTCCTATGTCGCACTACTACATATGCTCTTATTATCACTGGAATTCACTGCTATAGGGTGCCACACAGAGAAACAGAGGCGCTCGGGGAGAGAAGATGCCACTAGGCTCAAGTTTCTCTCAGTGCAGTGGAGGTTGTGTTACGTGTGTGACCCAGGAGGGTGATGGCCTGACGTGGGGTCCACCGTGCAGAGCGGTCGTGCAGCCCAGGAGGCGGCGCCCCGTGTCCGCTTGTGACATCACAGCCATCTCCGGAGTCCCAGCAGATGCCACTTTATGCTACGTCGCTGGCCTCGCGGCCTCAGGCAGAGTCTGTGCAGAGCCCGCGCCGTCTCCCGGCCGCCACCCCCAGCCGCCACGCGCAGACCCCGCGGCCGTCGCTCACCCCCCGCGGCTCCCCCGCCCGGCCCTGACGTCACCCGGCTGAAGCCGCGGCGCCGACGCAAGCTCTGCGATTGGCTGCGGCTCGTGACGCCACGGGCCTGGAGAGGGCGGGGCCCGGGCTCCGTATAAAAGAGGGAGGGGCACTGCGGAGCCCCGCCCGCCCCACAGTCCCGCCCTTCACCGCCCCGCGCCGCCCCGCGCCCCGCCCCGCCCCGCCCCGCCCCGCCCCGCGCCGCCCCGCGCCGCCCCGCGCCGCCCCGCGCCGCCCCGCGCCTGCCTGGGGGCGGGAGGGGAGGTGCCGCTGTGCGGTTCGCGGCCGCCGCCCCGGCGCACCGTATGTAAACAGTCCCGGCGGGCGGCGGCGGCTGAGGAGCGGGCGACCGTGAGAGGCGGCTGAGGCGCGAAGGCTGAGGAGCGGGCGGCTGAGGAGCGCGGCCGGGAGCGGCGGCTGAGGCGCGAAGGCTGAGGAGCGGGCGGCTGAGGAGCGCGGCCGGGAGCGGCGGCTGAGGCGCGCAGGCTGAGGAGCGGGCGGCTGAGGAGCGCGGCCGGGAGCGGCGGCTGAGGCGCGAAGGCTGAGGAGCGGGCGGCTGAGGAGCGCGGCCGGGAGCGGCGGCTGAGGAACGGGCGGCTGAGGCGCGAAGGCTGAGACGCGGGCGGCCGGGAGCGGCGGCTGAGGCGTGGCGGCGGCGGGATGGCTTTCCAGCGGCTGGCCGAGGCGGCGGAGCGATGGTGCGCCAGGACGCCGTTCGAGCTGATCGCGGCGGAGGACAGCGAGCGCCGCCTGGACTTCTACGCCGACCCCGGCGTCTCCTTCTACGTGCTGTGCCCCGACGCGGGCTGCGGGGATACCTTCGTGAGTGCGCGCGTGGCGGGTGCCCGCGGACGGGGTGTCAGGGGTGTCGGGATGGCCAAGCTTCGGGGGTGACGGGGCATGACGGCGGTGTGGGGGTGACCGGGTGACGGGGTGTCAGGGGTGACGCGGTTGACTGGCTGTCTGGGTAACCGGGTTTCGGGGTGTCGGAGTGACAGGGTGTGGGGTGATGGGGTTACGGGTTGTCTGGGTGATGGTGTCGGGGAGACTGGACTGACGGTGTGGGGGTGACTGGGTGCATCGGGAATGGTGGGGGCTTCCTTGGGAGCCGGGAGCCGGCTGAGGAGACCGCCAGAGGCGCTGGGTGGGGCCGCTCCCTCGATGGCCGAGGCTCAGAGGCTGCTGGACCCTCCTGCGGCTGCGGCCCAAGCCTGAGCCTGCGGGGGTCCCTGTCACGTGTGCACACAAAGCCTCCTCCGCACCTCCTGGGTCTCCCTTGCGGATTACACGTGGGACCTGCGCAGACAGACTTACCGGCACTGACATAGACAGGGGCACAGGCACACACAGACTCACATGGAGAGACAGACAGAGGCAGAGGCACAGACTGACAGACCTACAGACACAGGCAGAGAGAGGCACAGGCACATACACACAGACAGGCACACACACACACACACACACACACGAGCAGAGGCACAGGCAGACCGACAGACAGACAGGCACACAGACATTAGGCACCCAGCCCTTTGCCTCCCACCTCCACTGCTCCTCTGTAACCCGGGCCAGTGCTGGGACCCGACACCGTCTGTCCTGGCAGTGCCCTGCCAAAGCCGTGGTTTTGGGGATTTAGATGAGGGAAGTCCCTGTGTGTCGTCCCCCCATTGTATTCAGGGCCCCTACGTGGACCTTGGCGCTGGCTGCGGGCAGGAGAGTTGGGGTGGGAGTGGCGCGGAGTGCGCCTTAGGGACTGCTTAGGGAGCAGGGACGATCCCCAGATGTGAAATGGAGGCAGCCGTGGGCCTGAGCCTGGCGCTGCCCCTGCGCACCCAGTGGAGCACCATGGTGCTGCTGGGGTGACTCCTCAGGTGGGACCACAAGGTGCGGTGCCCCTACCACCCACCCCAGCTTAGAGAGAGGATCACTGGGAGTGGCTTCCTTGGCTTGTCCTCCACCCAGGGGAAGACCCCTCCTGGCTGGCTGGAAGGAGCCATTGCCTTGGGGGCCATGTGAGTTCTGGCTGTGTGACTGGTTGCATGCCTCCTCCAAGCAACTTACACGAATCCCCTGAGTGGGGCTGCCAGTGCCCAGATGATGGGGTAGATAAAGCACCTGGATGGCGCTCAGAGTCCCCCTGGCTGTGACTTTGTTAAGAGACAGAACTGGAGAGGGAAGTGGGAGAGAGGAGAGGGGCAGAGAGAGACACCTGCAGCCCTGCCTCCCCACTCTTGAGGCTTTGCCCCTGCAGGTGGGGACCAGGGGCTCGAACACGTGGTAATACATACAGTCACTCAGGTGAGCCACCACTTGGCCCCACTGGCTTTTTATTTAAGACCCTCATTTTCTCAATTGTTGAGTGGGTAAAAACAGACCGTCTCCCTTCCAGGTACTCAAGAAGAGCAAGAAAAATGTTTGCTATTGTAGTGTATATATGCATATGTCGGGCCCTGCTAACTGTCATTGACGTGAGGATTGAGGATCATTAAAGAGGGCTTCCTCCTTTGTAGATGCGTGAGAAGTTTCCAAGGAGGCAGTGGAAATGGAAAATGGTAGCAAGTGCAATTGGGAGTCCCTTCTAGCCCTGGGGTGCCTTAGTCTGTCCTTCCCTTTCCCTCCTCCCTGCCCTGAGAAGCAGGAGTACAGCTCCTGGTTCCGCATTTCCCAGTGGAGAGTGCACACAGCCTCCCTTCTGGGCCTGCAGGAGAAATACCCCAAGAAATCACTGGAAAAGGAGTAAGTGACGAATGAATCTCAGGGCTTTCTCCTGATTTTAAATAGATGCATCAAATCTTCATTCAGAACTGGTGTTTGGGGACATTTTAGAGGTCATCCATATTAAGTTTTGAATGCTTCTACCTGTAGAGTTAGAATGCTTCAAAAGTTTTCCTTTGGCCCAGCTCCCACCACACTGGAAGTTCTGCTGCTCTGGTACCTATCTTCCTCCTTTTTTCTGTCTCTCTCATGTAAAAAAAGAATAAAAAGTCATCCTGTAGCAGTGAAGCCCTGGCAATAGCAAAAGAAAAAAAAAAAAAAAGGAGAGTTCTTTTTTTTTTTTTTTTTTTGTGATGGTAGTTAATGAAATAGACAGGGACAAATGATGATGGAGGGAAAAGAAATTTGTCAATGTTTCTGAATTTTATAGTGGACAAGATACCAGTCACCATATTTGCTTTGACCAGAACTCCCTTTGAAGTTGTCCCAGACCAGGCTGTCAAAATACAGTTTGCCTTTAGTTAGACGCAGGTATGATGTAAGTGTCCTACCTCTCTTGTGTGCCTTTTCCACAGAAGTTAGGAAAGCATTAGGAAAAACTCAAGGTGAATAGAATCCCTAATCTGGAGCAGTTTTTATTTTATTTTATTATTAATTTTACTAGTAACAATAATAATTAAGACAACAGGGTTACAATACCACACAGTTCTCACCACCAGAGTTCCCTGTCCCACCCCCTCCATTGGAAGCTTTTCTATTCTTTATCCCTTTGGGAGTATGGACCCAAATTCTTTGTGGGGAGCAGAAGGTGGGAAGTCTGGCTTACGTAATTATTCTCTGGAGCACTTTTTTTTTTTTAACATATAAGAGTAATTGCATGACATCAGTTTCCAGTGCTTTGACACCGCTCATTCTGCCAGCAAGTACTGAGGGCCTGCTCTTCAACAGAGCAGGAGTAACTGCAGTACAAACAGAGTCTATGCTCCTGTGGCCATTCTGCCTGTCTTGGAGCACAGAGTTTTTGGGTTTTTTTCCATCTTCCTGTGTTTGCATGGAAGAAGTCACTTAACTCTTCATTTTCTCTGTCTCAATAGAGGGAGGATAATAAATATTAGGGCCTCCCTAGAACAGCCCTAGAAGTCTGTTCAGGACATTGTCTCAACTGGGTCGTGTTACTGGAGACTCTGGTAGGGTTGTTTGAGCATAGTACTAGGTTGCACTAAGTGTGCTGAAGTGGGCCTGGTGGTTGGGCAACTTGGTTGAGCACACATGTTACAATGCTCAAGGACCCAGGTTCAAGCTCCCAGTCCCCACCTGCAGGGAGAAAGCTTTGCAAGTGGGGAAGCAGGGCTACAGGTGTCTCTCTGTGTTTGTCCCTCTCTATCTTCCCCTCTCAATTTCTGGCTGTCTCTATCCAATAAATAAAGATAATTTTAAAAGTGAAAATAGGGAGTCGGGCTGTAGCACAGCGGCTTAAGCGCAGGTGGCGCAAAGCACAAGGACTGGCATAAGGATCCCGGTTCGAACCCCGGCTTCCTACCTGCAGGGGAGTCGCTTCACAGGCAGTGAAGCAGGTCTGCAGGTGTCTATCTTTCTCTCCTCCTCTCTGTCTTCCCCTCCTCTCTCCATTTCTCTCTGTCCTATCCAACAACGACAACAACAATAATAACTACAACAATAAAACAACAAGGGCAACAAAAGGGAATAAATAAATAAAATAAATATATTTTTAAAAAAAGTAAAAATAAGTGTGCTGGAGATAATAGCCCATCTTATTGTCTCTAACTGTTGTTACTGTCTACAAAAATCTAAAGCTTTATTTTTCACTGTTCCATCCATTAAAAAAAAAAACCAAAATACATAAATAGGACCAGCAAAATAGCTTACCTGGAGTGTGCATGCTTTGCCATGCTTTCCATGCAGCTCAGACTTAGGCCCAATGTCTTATTGCATTGTAGGGAACTTCAGGGCTGTTTCTGTCTGTCTGAAAGAAGTCATCCCAGAGAGGTGAAACTCTGTGACGGGGGAAACAAACAAACAAACAAAAAAAAACCTTGCCACTATTTCTTCCAAAAGACATGCTTTACTCACTTATTTTTCTCCATTCTCATGCTATCACACTAGTATCACGCTAGTATCTAGTATCTCGTGCTATCACATTGTTTTTTAATCTTATCTTCTAACCTGTGTTCTTACATAAGATTTTCAGTCTTACCCTCAACCAGTTCTTATCAGTATACAGTCATCCCTCATATTGCAGTTAGTCAGTTCTAGACTGTACCTTGATAGGTGAATTTCTGTGAAGTAGGATTATTTATTTCTAAATCGAATATTTTCATAGTTAGAGCATAGAAAACCAGTGTATGACCTTCTAAGTACGGGTTTTCACATTCCTAGAGCCCTCTAGACATTAAATAACACCCCTTTAGCTTTGTTTCCTTGTTGAAAGAGACAGTAGCTGTTGCACAGATATTTTTTCATCTTTCTGGGTGGAGCAAACGGTAGACTCATTCAAGTTGTAATGGCAGCAACTTCCATAATTTTTTTGTCATCTTTGATCATATCCAAGAGTGTCACCTTCTCCTGGATGGTAAGCATCTTCATCGGCGCTTAGTTTCATTGTCAGGAGGCTTAAAAGAAGCAGCATGTTTAGCACTGGGCTTAGATAAAGGTTCTCAGAAATCACAAACATTTCCAAGAGCAAAGATGCTGTGTAGTTGTTAAAATTCGGAGCTCCAGCTGGCCGGGCTAGCGTCGCAGCGGTAGACAGAGACTCGAGGACACACGGCTGGGCAGGGAAGCTGTATTTCTTTATTCAGGAACAACGATTCATAAACTAACCCAAACTAATCAACAAACAGAACTCTGCTGCCTCCTTCCCCTGCAGCGGTGCCAAGAACTCTCCAACTCTCCAACTCTCGAACTCTGGAACTCTCTCGGGGTTCCTTGGGGTGGGGACAAGCAGGCCCGCGAAACTAGCAGGACTGAACCAATTTTCTTGGCAGCGGGAGAGCTAGAACAACCCAATGTAAAGCATACAACAATTCCCCCTTTTCTTTTTAACTAAGTGACCACAGTATTGGGTGTGGGGTGAACAGAAACCTCTATCACACAGGCATTTTTAAAAACGAAACTGGCACAAACATGGAGAAACATGTAAGCAAGTAACAAGAACCATTGTGCTGTCAAGGGAAGGCCTGAGGGGGCCATTTTTTTGCCTGTGTGGGTAAAACTTTATCAGCTTAAAAAAACATTTCCTGTCTCTGGGGGGCTACTTGTCTTGACAGGCATTTGCATGGGGGTGGGGAACGGCCTAGAGTCCCAAAGGCAGCTGGCTGCAATTTACTTACTATGAAACAAAACTTGTAATTAGCATAATCATAGCGCAATCTAACATTTCTAATAGAGAAGGAATTTGAGACTTTTACATATCAACAACGTCTTTTTAACCTTTTGTTACATCCATTCAAGATGGAGACACACCCTAGGTGTGTGCAGGTCTTGTTTAGACCAACTTAGTTAAAATATATTGATTGTTAACTAATTTTTACCTCAGACTTTAAATGTAAGTTAATTTTATCTTTATGAGAATTACGTTGAAAACCTTTTTCATTTAACTTTGTCTAGTAAGAATTTAGCCTTAAAGTTACTGTTTACCAAACTTTAAACACACACATAAACATGGTCATTAATGCACAAGGAGAGAAACCTTTGTTACGAAGACATGTCATTTTAAACACGAATTTAGATCTGTACTATCTTAGTTGTTGGGGGGGTCACCATCCGGAGGTGGCCTCCTGCGCAGCTCCACTTCAAGGAATTGCAGGTTGCAATCTCTGCACGAATCTCTGTGTACTCCAGCTTGTCTGTCTTCAGACTGGAGCTGAGGATCTCGGCCAGGGTGCCCAGTTTCGGCAGGGAGCCTGGGAGGTTCGGGATGTGTCCAGAATTCATAGCATGAGGGCAGGCGGGCCAACCTTGTAGAAGGCGCGGGCCAAGGTGTCCAGGGGTGGCGGCCATGATAGGCCGCCACGGCCCTGCCCCATGGCCCTGCCATGTCTGCTGTCCTGCTCGCAGTGGCCGAACAGCGTGGAGGGATCACGCGTCCAGTGCCCTGCGCCACGGGTGGAGAGCCAGCTCCTGTGGGCTGGCCTCGGGCTCTTGTGTGTTGGCATCAGGTTCCTGCATGTTGGCATCGGGCTCTAGTGTGTTGGTGTCGGCCTCCTGCGGGCTGCGGGGCTGCGGGCGCGGTGCGCAGGGTTGTCCGGGCACGGCCGGCTGGCTGGCTGGCTGGCTGCTCCACCAGGTGGAAACGGCAGCTCCGCGCCTCGCCTCCTGCCTGCTGGCTCTTCTCGACTCCGCTGGCTGTTCTGAGTGCGCCCGAGCAAGTGGAAACCACAGAGTGGTCCAGAGATAAATGTTCCAGAAACAGCAAAACAGTCTCGTGAAGAAAGAGCAGAGGTGTTTGGAGATCTCTTCACAAGCAGAAGAGAAGGCCATAGTACATAGGTAGCCAAATTGTCTTCACTTATCTGAGAGATGCGCAGGTCAGGTCCACGTGGGCGCCATTAGTTGTTAAAATTCAGGGGCTCCAGCAGGCCAGGCTAGCTTCACGGGCGGGTAACAGAGGCTCAGGGACACACAGCTGGGCAGGGAAGCTGTATTTCTTTATTCAGAAACAACGATTCATAAACTAACCCAAACTAATCACCAAACAGAACTCTTTTGCATCTTTCTCACGTGGCAGCACCAAGAACTCTCCAACTCTCCAACTCTGGAACTCTCTGGGGGTTCCTTGGGGCGGGGACAAGCGGGCCCATGAAACTAGCAGGACTGAACCAATTTTCTTGGCAGGGGGAGAGCTAGAACAACCCAATGTAAAAGGTTCTCAGAAATCACAAACATTTCCAAGAGCAAAGATGCTGTATAGCAATGTAGAAACACGCTCTGATTGGCTTGGTTTTCCCACACCTGATTACACACACACACACACACACACACACACACACACACACACACACACACGTCAAGCAGCTGCACCTGGCCTTAAAGGATTTGCGGGGGTGCTCAAATGCATAGGCTTACAGTGCATACATACAGTCATCTTAATTGTAATACAGGAATGTATACTTGACTCAGACAACTGTGTGTGTGCTGTATAATTTTCACTGTCTCCATCAACTTTTTCATGAGTTTATTTGAAAAAACTGAGATAGAATGAAGCCGTGAAAGTCGAAACATGAAGTGGCGAGGGGCGACTATATAGCTGTCACCGTGGTTCTGTTTTAAATAGAATCCAAGTTCACTTCTCCACCTCATCTCAAATGGTTGCCCATCACTTTTAGAGTGAAACTCAAGCCTTTGTATTTGTTTCAGGCCTCACATGACCTGCCTAAAACCATCTACCCCCATTTCTTTGCCTAGCCAGTTCTTGTATGCCAACAAGCCTGGGAGAAACTTTCCTAAATACACATTCCCTCACTGCATCATCTTTTCTTCTTAGCATATCTCACAACGCTCTTGTGTATTTTCTACCTCACATAGAAGTCTGCAAACTCCATAAGAGTAGAGACTTTGTGGCTGGGGTCTGGCTAGCTATAAAATAAATGCCTTCTATTCATGATTCCCTGAGTTCAGTCTCTGGCACGCCATAAAAATAAGAAAGGCAAAAACCAAATATACTAGGCTGTCAGAAAAGCCACGATACAGTGTTGCACAGAAAAACATAAAAGAGGGACCAGCTGGTGGCTCACTTGGTTAAGGGCTCACGTTACAGTGTTCAAGGTCCCAGGTTCAGGTCCCTTGTCTCCACCTGCAGGGGGAAAGCTTCACGAGTGGTGAAGCAGGGTTGCAGGTGTCTCTCTGTCTCCCTCTCTCCTCTCAATTTCTCTGTCTCTATAAAAAAATAAGTAAATAAAAATATTTTTAAAAGAAAAATATAAAAAATATATCATCTTTTCCAACAACCCAATAACAGGTCCTAACAATGGGAAGGTGGTGCTATGGTTTCTCACATAGTAGAGAAACAAGCAAAAGAACAGAGACCTTGTCATCCATGTCATCACTGCCTCCCGGTGTTTGGAACGGTGTCAGACATGTGGTAGGTACTCATTCCATGAGTGACAGTCTAGAAGACAGGTGTTAAGTTTCAAGAATGATTATTTCAAAGAACAGTCCTACTAACAACTCTCATTTATGTGCAATTTACTATGTCTCTGATGTGTATACAGTACTCTAATTTTAGTCATGTCACAGTATGCTCTCTCAATTATGAGAAAAACCTGAAATATAGAGAAGTTCCCCACAGCTAATAAGTGGTGGAGCATCTTGAGCCATAGAGTCATATACTGAGTACACAGAACACAGTGGTGACCACAGGGAACCCAGTTCAGACTGGGCTCAGATGTGACTTCCAAGTTTATTTTTAAAAATATTGTTTGTTTATTAATGAGAGAAAGTGAGAGATCCAGAGCATCATGTGGCACGTGTAAGGCTAGAGATCAAACTCTGGGCCCCATGCTTATGATTCCAACACTGTATCCACCATACCACCTCTGGGTTGTCAAGTGTGACTTCTCATTGGGCCTCACGGAAGTTCTTCAGTTGGGTCTTACTATTCCCATTTTGTATGAGGGATAACACAAAAACAAAACCCAGCAATCAAACAAGAGTAACAAAAAAAAAAAAAAAAATCAGGCGGCTTGTGAGTCTCAGGCTCATTCCAGACTCCTCCTCTAGGAAGTTATAGGGCCATGGCTTAACCTCCAGCCCAGAGGGCTGTCATGTTCTCTTTCCCTTTCTTCTTCTCCTCCTCTTAAAATTTTTTTTGTTAACTTTATTTATTGGATAGAAACAACCAGAAATTGAGAGGAAGGGGGAGGTAGAGAGGGAGAGAGTCAGAGAGACACCTGCAGCTGTGCTTTACCATTTGTGAAGCTTTCTCCCTGCAGGTAGGGACCAGGGGCTTGAGCCGAGGTCCTTGTGCATTGTAATATGTGCACTCAACCTGCCCCATTCTTCTCCTCCTCCCCCTTTATTAGGAGGATTAATGGTTAACAGTCAACAGTAAAATACAGTCATTGGTACATATATAATATTTCTCAGTTTTCCACATAACTCTCTACCCCCCCCCCACCTAGGTCCTCCTCCACCATCATGTTCCAGAACCTGAACCATTCCCCCACCCCAGAGTCCTTTATTCTAGTGCAATACACCAAACCCATGGCTGTCCTTTCTACTGTGCAGAATGTGTCACAGGCAGGCTCACACCAGTAGCTCCAGAGCCCAAGGGATGAATACCTTTCATCTTCCCCTCTGGCTTCTCCTGGTTCTTTTGTGTACTTTCCCTTTCTCACTTCATAGACCACACCACCCACATAGTCCCCTTCCAAATTATTGCCCTGTCATAGGCCTCCCTCTGGGACAGCCCATGAGCTCAGGTCCCGGGGCAGAATGAGTCTGCCAGCATCCCGTCTCTACTGAAGTTCAGGGTCCGAGATGCCCAGCACAGTCATGCAGGTGTGCTAGTGGCAGCCCAGAACTCACACACAGGTGGTGTGCTCCCCCTCTCTGCCAACGTAGAAGGCCCTGAGGGCTCAGGTGTGAGGAGTGGGGCGTTAGTAGCCCCTAATGAACCAGACGGACCAAGGGGTGCATATGCACGTGCCTGCTCTCCTGGGCACGTGCATATGCAGTGACAGCAGCTGTTTCCCTCCTCATCCTGAACCAGAAGGCAGCTCTAAACAAAGAGCACCCACTCCAACCTCCCCTGGTGTCTGGGCACCACTGGCTGTGGAGGCAGGGAGTCCTTTATTCTTCTGGCTTTTCTGCCAACCGTCAAAAAAACCTGCTAGGGGCTGAAGTTTTGTATAGTTTGATGACTCCTCAATACAAAGGCAGAAATAACAATAGTCATAGTATTAAGGAAAAAGACTTTGTAGAGGACATTAGGGTTTCATTTTATATGTGTACATAATGCCTTTATTCCAACCCCCACACCACCACCATTTTCATTCTAGTTATGTCTTTGTTCTTAACTATGGGACCTGGAGTAAAGAAAATAGACCTTGTTTTAATGAGGTAGCATAATTTATATGGTGACATAGTGGGGACAGAATTCTTTGGCCTCATTCAAACTCTTCCCTCAGTTTCCTCATTTATCACTGGAGACACTCTTGTTTGTATCATGTTGTTATTTGCAAAGACTAAATGAGGAATAGTGGTAGACAGAAACAGTCTCCACAGTGACTGAATTATTCATGTGGAGAGATTATTCCTACAGAAAATGAGGCTTTTTATATTCACGGAGTGGTAAGCCTGAGGAGTATAGCGTTACATTAATATAGGTCATATAGATGAATAAACACTGGACCCCTAGTGAGTGAGAGGCCAGCTACTGTTGATCTCCTGTATCTGAGAAGCATTGTCTTCTGTAAATCCAGAGGTAGTCATTGAGGCTCAGGATGAAGCCAGGACCTTTTCTGCTGCTGTCCCACCTGCTTCTTGTTCCACATGTGTTCACAGGCAAATTGCTTAGCCTCTCAGAGCCTCCATTTCCTCCTTTGTGGAACTGATCAATAGTTGGTCCAAAGTGCAGGTCGTAACGTGGCCAACTCTTCCTTTCCCACCCTTGGCAGAATTATGTGAGGTGGCATGGGGTGGCTTGTAGTTTTTATCTTCACCATTTGTCCCGTGGAGAACTATGAGTTTGAGCTTCACCACATCAACTCAGTTGTGATTCCTGTTACTACAGATGCCAGCCCGCTTCAGTGCTGCAAGAAGGAGGCTGTAGTAACAGCCCCCCATCTTCTAAGCACCAGGAAGTCCTGGGCCATCCTCACCATTGTTAGAAGAGTAGAAGCACATAGTCCCTTCAAAATATGTACTTGTTGGATTGATTTACTGTAATGGTCCTTGAACATTTGGGTATTCTCTCTAGAAATCAGGGGCTTACATTCCTGTTTGCACATGACATACTGGGTTATCAGAAGAGTTGTGAAGCGTTTTTGCATAGAAAAACATAGAATATGTTATGGCTTTTCCGACAACCCAATAGTTAAATTGTCTTAAGCTGAGCTAGCTCAGGTAATAAACTGAACCACTTAATAAGAGAGAAAAGGTCCCCAGATGGCCTGTTCTAATATCTAATATCTACTGGGGATTTTCAGCTCCTAACAGACAAGAACTTACAGGAAAGAATAGGCTTTTCAGGAAATAGACAGCCATAGCTACTGTATGCAGCCCTGCTGTCCTCAGAATTGGAGTGGTTCTGATCAGTAGTGGTATTGTTCACATGTAACTCTCACCCCACCCAGAATATGTAGTAAGCCAAAGTTCTGCTTTAATGGTGATCTTCAAAGCCTCGTCTCAGAACCAGGAGTGAGGGAAAGTCTTGCCAGGGAACTGGTTAGAAACTCAAGCTCCGGGAGTTGGGAGTTAGCGCAGTGGGTTAAGCACATGTGGCGCAAAGCACAAGGACTGGTGTAAAGATCCCGGTTCAAGCCCCTGGCTCCCCACCTGCAAAGGGGGCTCCCTTCACAAGCGGTGAAGCAGATCTGCAGGTGTCTATCTTTCTCCCTTCTGTCTTCCCCTTCTCTCTCCATTTCTCTCTGTCCTATCTAACAACAGTGACATCAATAACAACAACTACAACAACCATAAAAAAAAAAAATCAACAAGGGCAACAAAAGGGAAAATAAATAATATTAAAAAAAAAAAGAAGAAACTCAAGCTCTCGGGAGTCGGGCAGTAGCACAGCGGGTTACGCACACATGGTGCAAAGGACTGGCGTAAGGATCCCAGTTCGAGCCTCTGGCTCCCCACCTGCAGGGGAGTCACTTCACAGGCGGTACAGCAGGTCTACAGTTGTCTGTCTTTCTCTCCCCCTCTGTCTTCCCCTCCTCTCTCCATTTCTCTCTGTCCTATCCAATGACGACAACAATAGTAACTACAACAATAAAAAAACAACAAGGGCAACAAAAGGGGATAAATAAATATATAAAAAAGAAAGAAAAGAATGCAAGCTCTCAACCCCCTCCCCATCTGAATGTCTGGTGGGGCCCCACAGTTGTGTCTTAATGAGCCTCTAGGTGACTGTGATGCTCCCTGAAGCCTGAGAACCACTGTCTTCCCCTCTTTGAGCATGTGTTTGGCATTTCTCCTGTTAGAACGGGCGAGGCCTCACTACTCCATGGGAAAATTGGTACATACTGTATTTAGGTTTGTATGTGCCAGGGAGCTACATCGTTCAAAGTTAGAGGTCCTCTGATCCCTGCTACAGATTTTTGGAGGCACAAGTGGGTGTTTGGTTACATATACTTAAAATACTTTCCAAGTAGAAGTCATTGTACCCACACTTTGTGGTGCAGGGCAACGGGTCTTCAGACCCCAAATCCTGCTTTTCGAATCAGCTCTGTCCTCCTCTACCGCCCAGATGTTGTCTCTTTGCTCCCCTGCTATTGTTATGACCCCTCTATTTTTCCTAAGAGATAGCCATCCTCTCCCCATCCCTTGCCTACTAGGAAGAGTGTCTGTTTTATCTGTGCCCACTGCTTTAGGACATTGTGTTGACCTTTAGTTTTGTGGACCTCTAAAACATCTGTGACCCATCCTTGGCAGTGGCCAGGCCCTTCTACTTTGCATTGTTTGCCTACTCTCATTTGGCTTTCTCTTTTTTTCTTTCTTTTTTTATTTTTTATTTCTCCCTTATCTTTATTTTCCCAACTGCAGACTTTTTTTTTTTTTAAGTTCATCTTGAATTCTGTAGATCTTTGTTAACTACCTTAATTAATTTTTGGAAGGGAGCAGTCTCAGAAAAAAAAAAAGAATACTTTTTGTTATGAGACACAGCGAACATGAAACAATGAGCATATAATAAATTATCATGTTTGAAGTGGCCTTGTGCACCTGGGTCTGTCTGACTCCAAACCCCATGCTCCCTCCTGTTGTCATGTGGACTAGATTCAGTTAAAATTGTTTTCTTTTAACCACCCAGTCAACACAAGTGACAGTCCAGGGTGAGTGAGACAACCAATAAAAGATAGACTGACTCAACAGAAGGCCTTTTGTTGGGTGTTAAGACTTCCTTCTGGAGAGACCTTTCCCAACACATGGGACTACCTAGTTCCATTTCAAAGGATGAACTCCCTAACAAAGTTACAGATCCTAGATATAGGCTAGGGCCTAAGGGACAGGCCACATGTGCACATGTCTCCATAAGTTAGGGGCAAACTATATACCTCAAAGTAAAAGTGCTTAAAAGTCTGCTATGAATAGACTTAGTCCTAATAAGCTTGTCAAGCAAGTAGAGAGGACTAAAGAAGACACCATAAATAGTCTAATCCAGTATTTACTACTTAGACCTCAACAGCCTTTTCTCCTACTTCCACTTCACTTCCCACAATCACTGTCTACTCAACTAACTACACTAAAGTAGGCCAGATATATCTCCTAATCTCTCCTGACAGCACCAGCATTATTGTCACCCCTTGATAATCTCTAGAAGAAACTCTGTATACAACTGGCCAGGAGATATATCGGCAAAATATACATATACATATATATCCATCCACTAAAGGACAAATATTGTCCCTATGACAACCTTTATTAGAATTATTAAACAAGTAAACACGGGGCCTTGTGATGGAACACATGTTACAATGCACAAGGACCCAGGTTCAAGCCCCCTGTCCCCACCTGCAGGGGGAATGCTTTGAAAGTGGTGAAGCAGGGCTTCAGGCATCTCTCTTTCTCCCTATCTCCCCCTACTCTCTTGATTTCTGCGTGTCTCTGTCCAATAAATATTTTTTTAAATAAAAAAACTAAACTAAAAGTAAACTCAGTAAAACTCGAGGTGAACTTAGACACCCCCCCCCCACCACCAAAATCCAAGGTCTGTTTCCTCCCACCTTTAGGCCAGACCCTATAATACTGGTTTGGATACAACAAATGACACTCATTGCTTTAACATTTAAAATATTTAACTGGGAGAAAGTCTAAGCTCATCAGATAAATAAAGTACTATAAAAGTTGGAAAAGGGTAAGAGACTGGCTCACTTAACAAAGGCCTTTTTGGTCAATACCAGGACACCCCATCATCTGGGGTACTAGTCAGGGGATCCTTAGATTCCCACATAAATATGATTGGCTTAGACCACTAGTATATTCCTCTCTCTACCATCACTGGTCATTTCCATCAGGAACGTCATCATAAGCTCTCTTGTAGGCCCCTCTAGGACCGTGCCCTCACTGTAAAGCAGCAATGGTGGGGACTTCTGACTCTCTGAAGGGAGGCTGGTCAGCCTAGTCTGCACCTCCTGAAATGAGAGCAGCCTAGAATGTTCCCTGCCGTGACCAGGGACTGTGAGCTCAGACTGACAGGGACTCAGAGGTTACACTGGCTCCTGGCTAATTGACAATATATATGGGCTCTGGGTCAAACTGATGCAGTAAACAGTTAATTGCATTTGTTTTTGCCTTCAAGTTTTGGAGCCATTCTCTGCCCTAATCCAGCATTTTAGTTCTGTTCTCAACTCTGACACCATCTTCCCAGACAATATTTTTAGTCCACCTGCATATTAGCTATCACTCAGGCAAAAATAACTAAAGTCACGGGTCCCCTAGGAACAGACCTAAAATAGACTTCCTAGATTCTTTTTACCCTAAGATCCCTATTCTCATCTGCTGTATTCCTACTTTTTGGTTCCTGATTATTAAACATTCTATTCTGCCTCATAATTTACCAAGGTGTCCTGGAACCTCACCTCTTCTAGCCCTACCCCACTAAGGGAAAGATAGAAACAGGTTGGGGGTATGGATCCATCTGCCAACACCCATGCCCAGAGGAGAAGCAATTACAGAAGCCAGAACTCGCACTTTTTTCTTTTTTTTTCAAAAAGAATTTTGGTCCATACTCCTAGAGGGGGATAAATGTTAGGAGAAGATGACCAGAGGGTTCTGAACCCCAATTCTGTCAGGACCCAGAGAGAGAAGAGGAAAAGAGTAAGGACATTCAGAAGTAGCAATAGGTGTAGTGGTGCTTAGAAAGGAAGGGAAGATAGGACTACAGAAAAGATAGGCAAATATATATATATATATATATATATATATATATATATATATATAGTTATAGCAATAATAACCCCTGTGACCTTGTGAGAACTATGGCAGTTTCCAGGAGGGAATGGGACATACTGGGGTGTTGGGAACGGGGTAGAATTATACCACGTTATCTCATAATTTAGTAAATTAATATTAAATATCTAAAAAAAAACCCTTCAAGATCTATTCATAAGTTATCAACTCCAGAAGTGCAGTAATAAAAATGGCGGTGTGAATAATGCCCTCCTGAGGTTAGAAAAGCCAGGGAAATTCTTGCCTGAATTAGCTATGTAATCTCCAAGTGGCACTGGATACATTGCAGTTCTGTTACTGTTTAAGTGATAAACTTTCTGCAGTTCACTTTGCCATTTAAAATCCAAAAGCAAAACACAAGTTTGGACAGTATGACTCCCCTTTTTATTAGTGATTTACAAAATTCAAAGATAATAAGGGTATAATTCCACACTGTTTCACCACCAGAGTAGTGTCCCTATCCCCTTAACTAGAAATTGCAACAGTTCTTTCAAGATCACAGATATGAGCTGACTTTATCTCTTTATTTCTATCTATCTATCTATCTTTTAAAGATTTTATTTATTTATTAATGAGAAAGACAGGAGAGAGAGAGAGAGAGAAAGAACCAGATATCACTCTGGTACATGTGCTGCTGGGGATTGAACTCAGGACCTCATGCTTGAGAGTCCAATGTTTTGTCCACTGTGCCACCTCCCAGACCACTGTATATTTTTTGTCCACTTTTTTCTATGGTCTTGTCTTCACTTCCTTTCTAAGTCACACCTAGACCTACTACTACTTCCAAGTGTCCTCCCTTTTTCCTTTTCCCTCTCAGATAAACAAAACAGTGCCTGACTTCTGGTGTTTTCCAGATTCACTTCTTATTCAGTGATGGTGTGAAAACAAAAGATTCCCAGTGTCAATTGTTGCGTGTCCCAGTGGAAATGGAGTTCAGAGCCCTCTGGTCATCTTCCCCTGTCTTTTCCCCCTCTAAGAGTGTGGACCAAAGCTTGTTATGGAGTGCAAAAAGTGGGAGTTCCGGCTTCTGTAACTGTTTCTCCACTGAACATGGGTGTTGGCAGGTCAACTCATGTCCCCAGCCTGTTTCTGTCTTTCCCTAGTGGAGTAAGGCTCTAGAGAGAGGAGGTTCTGGGACATGCACAGTTTTTTATGTTTGTTTGTTTGTTTGTTTTCACAGACTCAGTCCCCTGTGGATATGGAACATAGAGAGAGGGTAGACTGTTAGGGACTTGTGTGTCATCTGATTTTGGTGTGATTTTTGCGTGGCCTGAAACCTATCTACCAAAGATGCCAAGGGACAACTGTAATTAAATCTGAGGGAGATCAGATAGCATCTGTAAGTTTTAACTGCGGGGTGAGTAACGGCACAGTTCAAACCTCTTAATCCCATATTTTTCAGGGGGCAATGTGTAATCCAGCTTGCCTTTGGTCAGTGTTCAGTGAAGTCACACTGGTTGTCTGATATACTGCGCATGTGATCTTAGCCTTGGGTAGCAAGGTTGGGTGCTTGATTGGATAGAAAGTCCAACTTCACACACACACACACACACACCACACACCCTCCTGCAGATGCAGAAATGGAGAGAGTGGACTTAGATCCACCAGCCCGACACTATATTAGGTACTGAATAAACGTCTTACTTTTGCCTCTAGTCTTTACAGCTCTAGACAGACTGGCTTAAAGGTTGCACTTGTGCATTGATATTTGTCCCATCTTCAACTTAGCTTAAGAATTTGAAAGATGGTTTCAGATAAAAACTGAGTGTGAATTTACACTGAACTGGAACTTCATTGTTCATGCTGAATCCTTACTGAGTGAGAATCAAGTGTGACAAATGAATATGGGTAATTTGTACTACTGTGCTTTTATACAATGTAAGAAACTGTGACATTAGTTATGTTTCAGTGACCCGACACCTTTAAGGTCTCTAATTAATAGGCAGTCATGTTTGAGCTGTGCTCTGACATCAGAATCCAGAAGTTATCTTTATTAGATGCAGGCAGAAGCTCCGGGAGAAGTCTGCTGGAATTAGAGTAGCATGTGTTGGAAATGGACCTTTGCAGTCACGAAGCTCAGATAATTGGGGTGTGAGGATGGCGCTGTAGCACCTACTATTCTCTTGCATGAGCAGTGCTTTCAGTATCTAGACCTCGTTCCTGGAAATCCTGCAGCGAGAAGGAAGGAGGCAGAACATGTTTACCGAGTGATGGGCACAGAACATTTTAGGGTGATTCCTTAATCATTTTTATTAGTAGATGGGGACAAGTGTGTGCTGGTGTGGACCATTCTCCAGATAGTTCTCCTCTCCTCCGCTGAGCTCAGCTTCTTGTTCCACTCTCCAAATGTCTTCCTTCTTTTTTTTTTTCTCCTCTTTTTTTTGGGGGGGGGGATTAATGTTTTACGTTCAACAGTAAATACAGTAGTTTGTACATGCATAATATTCCCCAGTTCCCCATATAACAATACAACCTCCACTAGGTCCTCTGAATCCTTCTAGGACCTGTATTCTCCCCACCCACCCACCCCAGAGTCTTTTACTTTGGTGCGATACGCCAATTCCATTTCAGGTTCTACTTGTGTTTTTCTTTTCTGATCTTGTTTTTCAACTTCAGCCTGAGAGTGAGATCATTCCATATTCATCCTTCTGTTTCTGACTTATTTCACTCAACTTGATTTTTTCAAGGTCCATCCAAGATCGGCTGAAAACGGTGAAGTCACCATAAAAATAAAATAGCTGAGTAGTATTCCATTGTGTATATAGACCACAACTTGCTCTGTTGTTGGACACCCACCAGAGTTAAACAGCAACACTTGGTACCTGCAAGATGGGACTGATATAAGCCGGGTAGCCCAATGCCTCTCCCTCACCCAGACTGGCAGAGCAGGCGGCTTTTGCATCTAGTTCTCTCATGCCTACTGCTAATCTGAATTCCATATCCTAGAACATCATCTAGTTCTCCCATGCCTACTGCTTACCTGAATTCCATATCCTAGAACATCATCTAGTTCTCCCATGCCTACTGCTTACCTGAATTCCATATCCTAGAACATCATCTAGTTCTCCCATGCCTACTGCTTATCTGAATTGCACATCCTAGAACATCATCTAGTTCTCCCATGCCTACTGCTAATCTGAATTGCACATCCTAGAACATCATCTAGTTCTCCCATGCCTACTGCTTACCTGAATTCCATATCCTAGAACATCATCTAGTTCTCCCATGCCTACTGCTTACCTGAATTCCATATCCTAGAACATCATCTAGTTCTCCCATGCCTACTGCTAATCTGAATTGCACATCCTAGAACATCATCCAGTTCTCCCATGCCTACTGCTTATCTGAATTGCACATCCTAGAACATCATCCAGTTCTCCCATGCCTACTGCTTATCTGAATTGCACATCCTAGAACATCATCTAGTTCTCCCATGCCTACTGCTTATCTGAATTGCACATCCTAGAACATCATCTAGTTCTCCCATGCCTACTGCTTACCTGAATTCCATATCCTAGAACATCATCCAGTTCTCCCATGCCTACTGCTTATCTGAATTGCACATCCTAGAACATCATCTAGTTCTCCCATGCCTACTGCTAATCTGAATTGCACATCCTAGAACATCATCCAGTTCTCCCATGCCTACTGCTTATCTGAATTGCACATCCTAGAACATCATCCAGTTCTCCCATGCCTACTGCTTATCTGAATTGCACATCCTAGAACATCATCCAGTTCTCCCATGCCTACTGCTTATCTGAATTGCACATCCTAGAACATCATCTAGTTTTCCCATGCCTACTGCTTACCTGAATTCCATATCCTAGAACATCATCTAGTTCTCCCATGCCTACTGCTTACCTGAATTCCACATCCTAGAACATTTATGAGACAGACTTACAGATGTGCTAAAAATGGACATCCTCACATGGCAGGAAGATAAAAACCAAAAGAACTAACTCGTCTAGTGTTAAGGGAGAAAAACTCCTAAAATGAATGTCTTCTGGTGGGACAGTGCCTGGGGAGGAAGCCCTCATAGAACATTTTAAGGGACAGTCAGTGTTCAGGAAACCTTGTTCACCAGTGACTTAGTGGTGACTTTTCTGTGTATCCCCCTAAATTTATTTTTTCTTTGCCATCACCCCCGCTCACTGGTGAATCTGGGTAAAGATTACCTTGTTCCAATTTAGTGGCTACGGCCACAGCTGAAGGCAAAGTTAAGGGTCTTGCAGGCTGAGCTCTTGGCTCCTTCTGCCTCCTGTTTGCAAAGCCTGCAGCACAAGGGCAGTGATGGAGACCATAGGTGCAGGAACACAGATCCCACTGCCCGTTCTCAGTGTGTGAGCAGGTGAGATCATGAGCTGAAATTTCAGGGGTTGTATGGGGGTATATGCATTTTTCTGGTCCCTTTCAATGCAAACTAATCAAAAATGCCTGCACGACTTTTTCTCTGAGATGGAGCCTTTCAAGTTCATGTAATTAAAACAAACAAACAAACAAAACAAAAAGCAAAAGCTAAAAGCTTGACATCCTGTATTCACACTGAGTGTAATGACTGTGTCTTTATTTCCCTTTTCCTCTCCTGTGGTGCCGTAGCACGTGTGGAGCGAGAGCGAGGACTGCCTGCCTTTCTTGCAGCTAGCACAGGACTACATCTCCGCCTGTGGGAAGAAGACTCTCCAGGAAGTCTTGGAAAAAGTCTTCAAGTCTTTCAGACCTGTAGGTGCCTGTTTGGCTTCTCCAGGGATTGTGTTCTGAGTAACAGGCATTGTGGGGGAAAGTGGGCAAAGCCTGGGGTGACTAATTGTTTTGCTCCTGTCTGCCCCATGGCATGAAGATAGCAGCAGCTAGTTCAAGAGGCTGAGGGCCGGGAGGGAGGCAAAGAGGGAAATGGGATGTGACACAGCTGTTTGTTACAGGGATGATGGTTATTTCTAGCATCACTCTGAGTTAAGAATCTCTCATAGAGTGGGAAGCAAACAGCCTTTCAGAGACAACTGAGTATTCATTCCTGGTTCCACCCTGGTTCCTCACTATTTTTTGATTTTTTTTTTCCAATCAAAAAATGCTTGAAAGGGCTATGGAGAATCTCTTAAAATAGTGAGGCCTAACTGGAGGAGGATGTCAGAAGGCTGTACAGAGGATCTATTCTTGTGCCTGTGGGAATGGAGAAACATGAAATTGGGCACTGGTTTTCCCCTTTTCTTATAAACTTTTGGAGAGACCTTGCTTCCCCCTCCCCATGCCCCTTTTAATTTAGAATTTGATGTCTGTGGCTAACAGCTCTTTTTCATTCTAGCTGCTAAATATGTAAAGTGTTTTCTTTTGAAACTACCTATTTCCTTTTATCTTTGTTGGAAGATCAAGCCAGATGACCAGTGCTAGGATACTTCACCCAAGTTCAGTTCCTGCCCACTGTGTATACTTTGTATGTTCAGTGTAATTTGCTCTAGAATTCCTATTATCTTTATTTATTGGATAGAGACAGCCAGAAATCTAGAGCAAGGGGGAGGCAGATAGGGAGATAGAGAGACACCTGCAACACTGCTTCACCAGTCGCAGAGCTTTCCCCTGCAAGTGGTGACCAGGGGCTTTAACCCAGGTCCTTGCACATTAGAACATGAGTGCTCAACCAGGTGTGCCACCTTCCAGTCCCAAGAATTTCTATTTCATCTTCAAAACATTTTCTTTTTAAATATTTATTTATGAGAGAGAGAGAGAGAGAACCAGAGTATCACTCTGGCAGAGATCCCTGGAGTTGAACTTAGGACTTCATGCTTGAGAGTCTAAATACTTTATCCACTTAGCCACCTCCCAGGCTGCTCAAAACCTTTAAAATAATGTCTTCACTATTAAATGGGGAAAACAGAGTCTCTCCAACAAATTATGTGGAAATAATGGATTGAAACATGCAGAAGAATGAAACTGAACCACTATATTTCACCAAACACAAAAGTAAATTCCAAGTGGATCAAGGACTTGGATGGTAGACCAGAAACTATCAGATACTTAGAGGAAAATATTGACAGAACGCTCTCCTGCATACATTTTAAAGACATTTTCAATGAAACGACTCCAGTTACAAAGAAGACTAAGGCAAGCATAAACCTATGGGACTACATCAAATTAAAAAGCTTCTGCACAGCTAAAGAAACCACTACCCAAACCAAGAGACCCCTCACAGAATGGGAGAAGATCTTTACATGCTATACATCAAACAAGAGGCTAATAACCAGAATAAATACAGAGCTTGCCAAACTCAACAACAAGAAAACAAATAACCCCATCTAAAAATGGGGGGAGGACATGGACAGAATATTCACTACAGAAGAGATCCAAAAATCTGAGAAACACATGAAAAAAAGCTCCAAGTCTCTGATTGTCAGAGAAATGCAAATCAAGACAACAATGAGATACCACTTCACTCCTGTGAGAATGTCAGACATCAGAAAAGGTAACAGCAGCAAATGCTGGAGAGGGTGTGGGGTCAAAGGAACCCTCCTGCACTGCTGGTGGGAATGTCAATGGGTCCCACCTCTGTGGAGAACAGTCTGGAGAACTCTCAGAAGGCTAGAAATGGACCTACCCTATGATCCTGCAATTCCCCTCCTGGGGATATATCCTAAGGAACCCAACACATCCATCCAAAAAGATCTGTGTGCACATATGTTCTTGGCAGCACAATTTGTAATAGCCAAAACCTGGAAGCAACCCAGGCGTCCAACAACAGATGAGTGGCTGAGCAAGTTGTGGTCTAGATACACAATGGAATACTACTCAGCTATAAAAAATGGTGACTTCACCATTTTCAGCTGATCTTGGATGAACCTTGAAAAATTCATGTTAAGTGAAATAAGTCAGAAAGAGAAGGATGAATATGGGATGATCTCACTCTCTGGCAAAAGTTGAAAAACAAGATCAGAAGAGAAAACACAAGTAGAACCTGAACTGGAATTGGCATGGTGCACCAAAGTAAAAGACTCTGGAGTGGGGGAGAAGACAGGTCCAAAAAGGATGACAGAGGACCTAGTGGGGGTTGTACTGTTATATGGAAAACTGGGAAGTGTTATGCATGTACAAACTACTGTATTTACTGTTGAATGTAAAACATTAACCCCTCAATAAAGAAATTAAAAATAATATCTGCATCTCAGCTGAAATTCCCAAGTTGTCTTTCATTCCTCTAAGCTTGATTGGAGACTAGACTGTGTGTGATACTCCAGGTTTATTACTCTCTGTTCTTCCCTATCCTTCTGTGCCATTTAAAATCATTGTTAAGTTAAAATCAATTGATGATTTTCTTTCGGGTTCTCTTCATGGCTCTATGGTAAACCTGGGCTGTGCACATGACAAAACAGCACAGTATTTAAGTGAGGTGTCTTGCCAGTGCTCTGCAGTGTCATCAAGGTATTTTTCATATGTGACCCAGCTTTCATGGGTCTCAGTACAAGAGCTGGTAGCAATGACTTAATACATCATTATGAGAGATGGAGTTTGGGTGGCTTTGTCACTCTGTCTTGTATCATTTATCTAAGCAATTCCTTTTGTATGTGCTAGTTTTCTACTCTGGTTTCAGATGGTCCAAATAGTTGTTTGGCTTTTAATAGTCCAGATCTATTCCACTGCTATTCATTTAGTATCTGCTTCCTGAGCACTAACCAGGCAGTTGGTACCATTTACTACATTGTTCTGAGTACTGTAATCAAAAGGTGCAAATTGTAGGCCTTGTGGAGGAAGTGGGCAGTAACTCAGTCTAGTGTGTACCTTGCCGTGCTGAGACCCTGGCTTTAAAGCTTACACCATCGGGGAGCACCGAGGAAGTGGGCAGTAACTCAGTGTACAGTGTGTGCCTGGTCGTGCTGAGACCCTGGCTTTAAAGCTTACACCATCGGGGAGCACTGAGGAAGTGGGCAGTAACTCAGTGTACAGTGTGTGCCTGGTCATGCTGAGACCCTGGCTTTAAAGCTTACACCATCGGGGAGCACCGAGGAAGTGGGCAGTAACTCAGTGTACAGTGTGTGCCTGGTCGTGCTGAGACCCTGGCTTTAAAGCTTACACCATCGGGGAGCACCGAGGAAGTGGGCAGTAACTCAGTATATAGTGTGTGCCTGATTGTGGAGTAGTACCATTGTGCCCCCCCCAGAAAAAGTGAAGAATGTAAAAGTCAAGCTGGGGAAGTCTCTCATGGTGGTATGACCCATTTGTGAGAACCTAGGCTCATTCTCCTGGTACCACCAAAAAATAAAAATAAAAGAGAAAGCACACCAGTTACATTTTAGTGTGTATGTGGAGGATGGGGACCAGACAAGAGGGGTACAGTCCACACTGTGTTAGTGATATGGAGACAGACAGACACAGGGACAGACCAGTGTGGGCCAAGTGGAGGAGTAATTGATGATCCCAAGGAGTTTGAGGGCCCTCGGGAGTCACAGGAGAACTTGGGTTTTCACTCTGGTGCCCTAGGTGGCTCTTGAGGGGAGTGAGCACAAGGAGGGCCTGACTTCATTCCCTCTGACCTCTGAATTGAGAATGAGTTACATTCACGCATCTTCTTTTATCAGGTGATTTGGATATTTTGGAGGGAGCAACAGCAATGATATTCAGTTCAGTTCAGTTATTCCATCATGACTGCTGCTCACTTGATACCTGCATCTTGCTGTGTCATTAGGCAGCTCTTCCAATAATGGAATACCGAGATACTCGTTGTCACCAGCCCTTCCAATAATAACGGAATACCGAGATACTCGTTGTCGCCAGCCCTTCCAATAATAACGGAATACCGAGATACTCGTCGCCAGTCCTTCCAATAATAACGGAATACCGAGATACTCGTTGTTGCCAGCCCTTCCAATAATAACGGAATACCGAGATACTCGTCGCCAGCCCTTGTTTCTCCCTCGTTGAGGCAAACTACAGCCTTTATGCTGTCCATTAAAATCTGGAAGGAAACATCAGTGATTACATGAAGGGGCTTCTTACTCCTAAGCACACACAGTTGCATATCCAATCCAGACAGGATGACAGAAGCTCTCTGTGCCCCTTCCCTCCAAGCCATCAGTGTCTCTTTGGGACAGCTCAGCACTCTGGGCTCTAAGGGGGAAGACTGGGCCTGCAGTTTGCTGTGTCTACCTGGCAGAGCACATGCATAGGAGCCACAGGACTTAGCACCCCAGAGAGCTCTGAGACCGGCAGTATGGCAGGCTGAGAACCTCAGAGAAGAGGCTCTGTTTGTTCAGGAGCTTGCTCACCCTTTTCTCATAGACATTCATGGGATGGGGGCGGGGCAGCAGGGTCCTAGGGGTGATGTCAAGCCTTAGTAGTAATGTCTTCATGATGTTTGGGGGTGTCGTGTGGGAGTCAGATGGTCGTTCCTGAAATTGGCTGGAAGTGAGCAGTTGAGGAGCCACCCTGGGAGGAAGTCCCTTGGTCACACAAACACTAACTCCCTGGATGCCCCCCGAGCCCAGGAGCTCAAAAAGCTGGGGCTCTCCAGCAGCACAGGACCTGGAAGACTGTAGTGGTCAAGCCTGTCACGCTGCACTCTGTTTCTTGTCTCCTTATTTTAGTAGAGACAGACCAGAGTACTGCTCAGGTCTGGCTGATGATAAGGCTGGGCTTGAACCTCAGGGCCTGAGGCGTGAAAGTCTTTTGCAGAGCCACACGCTATCTCCTTGCCCAGCACTCAGATTCTCACCAAAGACTAACCACTACTTTAAGAAAATGGTTACTGTGTATTTCCCTGATATTTATAGACCATTTGGAAAATGCAAAATGATAAAAGGGGGGGGATAACCTATGTTTCCACTCTGTAAAACAATATTCTGACAGTTTGGATCTATTTCATTAATGTCTGAAGTCCCTTCCCCTCATCCTTGCCAGGGTTTCACTGATTCCACCACTCCCAGTGACCTTTTTTCCAGGAGAGGGAAGGAAAGACAGAAAGGAGACACCCCAGGACTGTGCCAGTTCTTCATGAAAATTCCTCTGTGCAAATACTCCCACGTGGCAACAAGGAGCTTGAACCCAGTTCCTTGTACACAGCAAAGAGTGCACTCTACAGAGCAAGCTGTCTCCTGGCCCTTAGGCATACAGGTTTTAAGAAGGGCCAGGAGATGGTATAATGATCTTCATGCTTGAAGCTCCAGGGTCCTGGCTTCAATCCCCAGCAATGTCATAAACCAGAACTGAGCAGTGCTCTGGTTTACAATAAAGGGGAGAGGGGGCTCCTGGGTGTGGGGTAACTGGTAAAGTGCACAAGTCACCACACATGAGGGTCTCTGACACCCCCCCCAGCCCTACCTACAGGAGGGAAGCGTTACTAGGTGAAGAGTGTTGCAGGTATTTCTGCTTTCTCTGTCTCTCTCCCCTATGACCGTCTTTCAGTCTCTGTCATAATAAAAAATGTCAAAGCCTATTTTCTGATGAGTATGCATCTTATGCTTTTTTTATTCTTAACGTTCTTTATGTCATTACGTTATTCGGAAACACTCTAGACTCTGAGTAGCTGTAGGGTCCCATCTTCCAGGTGCATCACAGTTCATCTAGACATTTAACTGTAACACTTGAGACATTCTTACATTTTATGTATGTTATAAATATGCTTGTCTTTAGGGGCAATATAAAAAAGATGTCTTATTTATTAGTTATTTACTTCCTTCTTTTTCTCGCATTTGCCCTTCTTCCGTAGCCAGTCAACAGCGTCAGGTTGAGCCTGATGTAAAGTTTCGAGACCTCCTTTGAATCTGGAGAGGTGGCAGTCGTTGACTATGTGGGTCATAGTCTGTAGCCGCAGGGGCAGTTCAGGTCGTCTCTGGCTCCCCAGCGATGGAACATAGTGGCGCACCGGCCATGGCCTGTTCGATAGCGATTGAGGAGGGCCCAATCATAACGTGCTAGGTCAAAGCCGGGTTGACGCTCGCAGGGGTCTGTGATGAGGTGTTTGTTCTTTACCTCAGCTGACTGCCAACTCTGTTTCCAAGAGTCTGGAACAGAGAAGTTCAGTGTAGGCGTAGGGGACCAGATTGGGTGACGAGACGTCAAGCGTTGGACAGGGTGGGCGAAGATATCCGCGTATATTGGCAGGTCCGGTCGAGCGTAGACGCGGGAAATGAACTTAGATGATGCCGCATCCCGACGAATATCTGGCGGGGCAATGTTGCTAAGAACTGGCAGCCATGGAACCGGGGTGGAACGGATGGTTCCAGAAATTATCCTCATGGAGGAATATAATTTGGAATCGACCAAGTGGTCAGCTCAGCTCTGGTTTATGATAGTGGGTATTGAACCTGGGACTTTGGAGCCTCCGGCATGAGAGTCTTTGTGCATAACCATTATGTCGTCTTCCCCTCCCTTCGAAAAGACTTTTAACACCTTGGTGGGCCAGTCAGAACTGTTTATTTGTGGTACTTCTGGCATCCCAGATGGCTGTCTTTGGTCATCAGCCATGGAGCCAGAGTCACTCACAGCTGTTGCTCTTTTCTCCTCCCTGCAGTTACTGGGCCTTCCGGATGCAGATGACGACGCCTTTGAAGAGTACAGTGCAGATGTGGAAGACGAAGAGCCAGAGGCTGACCACCCCCAAATGAGAGTCAGTCAGCAGTGAACTCCAGGGGGCTCCCACCTGAGAATGAGCCCGAGTCCCAGAGTGGGGGTCATGAGCTCCTGGGTTAGCTTTTTGTATTAGCACTTCAAAACAGGACACCTGACTACCAACAGAAACACCTTTTTTTTTTCCCCAACAGCCACAACATATCTGGGATGAGCTTTGTTCAAAAGTGACCTGAATTTTACTCCCGTTTGAGTGGGTTTCTATGGAGTTGTGTTGGTAGCCTTTGCCATTTTTGAATTTAGAGTCCATTTTATGGCTAACTTCTCTCCTGAGTTTATGTTGGAGACGACATTCACTGACTCACATGTAGAGAACTCTGAATGTATTAAGGGTATATTTTGAAGGAAAGCATGGCAGAGAAGAAATGCAATCTGCACTTTTTTTTATGTGTCCATAAGTGAAAGGTTTTGCCTATAAAGTATGAGTTTATGTCTAGTCATTAAACTGCACAAGTGCAAACCCAAGGCAGGAGAGGGTAGTCAGTCACTAAGCTTGGGTGGAGAGGGTCAGAGAGGCAAGAAAGTTCTCCTGAAGTCTTCTGCCGTCATTAAGTTATGTGAGTGTGTAGTGGCTGGCTCATGGTCAGGTTGAAACACTACTTGCATGTTCACTTGTCTGAAAACATGCTGATTCCAAAGCCACTTTCAAAGTCTAAGAAAGTATAAATGGGATGAAAAGCGTAGTATCTTGACTTAAAAGCAGTTTATAAGCCACCCCACATGCGAGTGACACATTCTCCTCTCTCTGGATGAAGACGTGGCAACTTGTTGAATCATGAAAACATCCGGAGTCCAAGTGCCACTCAGCCTTCGAACCCATAGATGACTTGAATGGGGAAAAAAACAGGACAAAACTTCTAAAAGAATATGACAGAAGGCTTTTTACTTCTTAGCCATTTATTCTTAAAGGATGTCAAGGACAGGATCTTAATGTATAATTAAGTTCAAAATCAGTTTGAGGAAACTGGTTGCAGTGAATTGTTAAAGTAACATGAAAGTGGGAATCCGTAAATGGTGGGTTCTGTTGGTTCTGAACACAAGTTTTAGTGATCACAATACTCAAGACAACTCAAAGAAACAGCTCGAATAACTGGAAACATTGCTGTCAGGACGGAGCCAGCAAGTACTAGGGGATCCTTTGTACTTTAATGTGGAATGATTTAAAAGCCCCAATTTCATCGGCCCTAGCCCCCATCTAGTTCTCATAAGGTAGTAGAATGCAGGTTGTCTCTTTTATGGTACTCCGCTGCACATCACGTCGGCCAGGGTGCCTTTAACGTGTGCACATGTGCCTGCTAGGTTGGCAGAATTGTGGATTAAATAAAATAGCAGTGCCAGAGGCCCAAGAGCTTCGGGAGGAGTCCTGTGTGTCATCCAGGTGTGTAGTGTCAGTGAAAGCACTGGTTATCACAGTATTTTCTGCTAACTGCGGGTGCTGACTACCAGCGGGCTAGCTGTGCACTGCAGTTTCCAAGTCATAGGGTAGAGTAGCAGAGTGGTTGCCATACACAGGCCAGTACACCTACATAGACTTGGTTTTTTTGTCTTAGACACATATACACCTACATGTTCTTGTTTTTTGTGTTAGACACATATACACCTACATATACTTTGCTCTTGTCTCAGAAAAACACACCCAGCAGTTAATTTCAAGTAAAGTGAATTCTTTGTGTGGCCTGCTAACAAAACAGACTGCCGTGCCTCATCCCATCGGTGAGTGTGTCTGGCGCTCTGCTGTGTGGTCTGTGCTGACTGGGCACAGGGGCCTGTGAGCTCTGTCTCCTGTAGACCTCACCCAGCTTGAGTCACCACTGCGTCACGGCAATAGGAAGACAAACTTCTGCAAATGAAATGAAGAAGCTTGACTCTTCCTCCTTCCCAAGGTAAACTGGAGTTGTGTATGTAGAGGCATAGTTAGAGATCTGCATTTGCTTGAAAATGAAATGGACACTGATGGGGAAGATGTGCGCACACATGCACAGTATTTAGACTTTGACTAAACAGAGTTTTGGTGCTATTGTGTTAGTCTCTGTGTTTCTAGAACTCCAGTAGGAAAGCTTCAGTCATTCAGTGGGGTGGAGGAGAATCTGGTCTTTGTTCTGTTCCAAAGACAGTGGTCACATTGCTAAAATGGACTGTTTCCTCTAAAATTTTCCCTCCCCTCTTAAGTGTGCTCACACCCCCATCGCCATTTGCTTTTGTGCGCGCGCGCGCGCACACACACACACACACACCTCACTCCCCTCCTGCACTCTGGATTCTTCATCAGGAATGTGTATGGCCTTAAGAGCAGCACAGGGCAGATCTCCATCTGGTCATCCAGCCAGCTGGGCAACCTGTGTTTTTTGTTCATGGAAATGGCTACATGGCTCGACAAATCTCTAACTTTCACAAGCACAGAGGCCCTCTAAAGTAGGTGACGACATGGCCCAGAGGGAGAAGCATGGACCTGGATGAGAGGAGGGGGCTAGCTTCCAGTCCCAAAACTGCCAGGAACTGTGACTGCAGGCTAGTCATTTAATTGACTTGGAATGCGGACGTATGCCCTTCCAGCCTGAAGCACAGTCTTCCCATGGCTGCCCCAGGCTGTGTTTGTGTGTGAAGAGCAGCACCCGAGGACATCGCTAGGGAACTGAGAAGGAATATACTTTGAGTCTTGCCGTGAGTCTTGCCGTGATGCTCTCTCCTTGGGGCCTTCCCAGATGGGTCCTTAGACCACGGCGGCTGGGGGAGTCAAAGTTTCTTGAGCCTGCTTCTGAGGGATGGAGAATTCTCTTCTAAGGAGAGAGGCTAAAGTGAGACCATGGAAGACATGGGAAGCGTACTTGTTCCAGTGGTTTGTGTTGTACTTACATCAGGTATCCTGGTGCCTCCACAGACTGGGGCTTTGGAAGCAGATTAGGTTTAACTTAATGAAGGGAGGAACTTTGTATGAAGAATAGCTACGAGAGAGTGAAAGATGCATACTTCTTCTTCTTTTTTTTTTTGCCATGTCATTTCGTAGAGAGAGTGTAAAAGAAAGTGGTTATGTTTGCACATATATGCATGTGTGTGTGAGACAGATGGCGTGTGAGTGGGGGACCGACTGCTCCCTTGTTCATCACTGTGCCCAGTTATGAAGTCGCACCTGTGGCAGCATTCCAGACTCTGAATCTTGAGTTTGAGTGAAGCATGGAGGCATTCTTCCTGCTACCTGGTTAATTCTCTCTGCGTGCTATCAAGCGGGTAGGGCCCCGGTAAAGTACAGTTGGGAGGCATGGTTAGTGAGGACCCACGATGCCTACTGCCACCTGGACGCTTTTACGCTCAAGTGCCACTTAGGTCCCAAGCTTACAGCAGGCACAGTACTTTTTATTTTCACTAGGATGCAAGAATTTCTAGTTAAGAATTACCCTTGTTCCCTGGTACCAGAGTTATGTTTCCAGTACATTTGAATAAAAACCTCTCTCCCCTCATAGTCACTAACATTTTCCATTCTAAGCAAAGAAAAAGAAAACACTTCTAGCACAGTTATGTCTTTGAATATTGTTTCTGCTCCACAAGATCACAAAGTTCCAAAGTTCATGTACTTAAGGGAGTTGTGGACCAGACCACCATCAGCATGCATATTTTAGGAATCTTCCTTATGTTCTACATTGCCGTTTACAAGTTGGCAAACTGTTAGAAGTGTCTTTTCTTAAATGGGGCAGTTACGTATAAAGGCAGACAGTTGTAGAGATGACGGCTGGCCCGTGTGCTGGCTTGCAGCAGGGCGACTGAAGAGACTGAAGAGCCAGAACCCTGGTGGTGGGAGTGGAGTGGATTTATACCCTTGTCGACATGCCATTTTGTAAATCGACATTAAATCACTGATAAAATTAAAAAATAAAAAAGTCTTTAAAATAAATAAACATCTTTTCTTCTCTTGTTCTCTTTTCCTTTTTTTCCTTGCTCTCCTTCTCCCCTCCCCTCCCCTCCCATTTTCTCCCCTCCCTTTCTTTTCCTTTTCTATCCTTTGCATCACTGTGGTTTCACTGCTCCAGACCAGCTTTTTAAGACTGAAGGCTAGAGACATAGGGAGAGGGGGAGAGATATTATGGCAACAAAGCTTCCCCAGTGCGCCGGGGCCTTGCTAGGACCTAGGCTGTGCATATGACAAAGCAGGACCACTATCCAGGGACTGTGTTTCGGGTCTACATGTTTTGTTTCTAATGACTCGAGAGGCACGTAGAGGTAGGCAGGACCTAGGGTGGGGACGGGTGGATGATTTAGGAACCTGCTCTAGCAGGAGTCTTGTCAAATGCCAGAAAACTGTTCGTGAACCTTGGCTTAAAAGGACTGCATGCATATGGATGGGCAAGGCCTGCATTGGTGACAGCTTTGTGATAAAAACAAACAAACAAAAAACCGAGCATAATGACCATGCAAAAGACGTTTCTGCCTGGGGCTCCCATGTCCCAACTTCAACCCCCAGCACCACCACAAGCTAAAGTTAAGGACGGCTCTGGTCTCTCTTTTCCTCCCTCCCTCCTTCCCTTCCCCGTGCTCTTTCCCTCTCTCATTAAAATAAATATTTTTTAAAATACAATTTAAAATGCCCTCAGTCAATGCAATAACTAGTGCCATGCAAATCTAGGGGAGTTCTTCTCCTCCTCCTCCTCCTCCTCCTCCTCTTCTTTCTCCTCCCCTCCTTCCCTCCTCGTCCCCCGCCTCCTCCTCCTCCACAGTACTGCTTAGCTCTGGCTAATGGCAGTGTGGGGTTAAACCTGGCACCCCAAAGCCTCAGGCATGAGTCTCTGCATGACCATCATGCTGCCCACCCTACCAGGAGTTCTAGATCCTGCAGGACTCCAGTCACCTGGCAAGCAGAGCTCGAGTCACGCTTGATGTTGCTGTCGGTGGTGGAGGAGGCTGCTGCTTAGGGCGTGCTCCACAGCTCCACAGAAAGAAACCACTTTCTCCCACCATGCTCCACACAATTAAAATGCAGTGGCTCCCAAGAGTATTAACCCCAAAGAGATGCCAATCCCAGGGTCTTCAGATAAGGCTACAGCTTTTTTTTTAAGAGTTAAGAACATCCTCTTCTGTGAAGACCTAGTCAGTTATCTTGGTTTTGTGCTATCAGGTATGACCCGGAGAAGATGACGTCTTTTAAATTATATACAAAAAGGTTCTGAAAGTCGCCAGCATGCCAGTAGCCACTGGTGCCATGGCAACACCACACCCATGATAGAATAGCTGTAGCTCGTGCCCACTGGCTAAGTGGCTAAGTAGTGGCATCTTGGGTGTTTTTCTCTAAATTTGAATCCTTAAGATAGAGAAGCTGTGGTCATTTCCTGTTAGAAATCCCATTAAAGCACTGAAAATATGGCTAGGCACAAGCAATTAAAAACAGACATTGAATTTGCTAACCTGCATTCAGGCTATTGGGTTCCACAGAGAAAGATGGCTGACCTTGATAAAAATGCCTTCTGCTGCTTTGCTTTTTGTTTGAGGGTTCTGATGTATGTGTGTGTAGAACTTGCATTCTTTCACTAACTCCCTTCTCCTATATAAGGTGGTAAAGATACAGGACAGTGAAGTCTAGACGAGTACTGCGTCCAAGGCCCAGACATGGGGATAAAGTGGACTCGCACGCTGGGCTTGAGTTCAATCCAGAGTGATGTCTGGTTCTTTCTCTCCTACCTTTCTCATTAATAAATAAATAAAAATCTTTTTTTAAAAAAAAATCTTATCTTTTCTAGAAGAGAAAGTAATTGTCAGACCTGGGGGCAAACAGACTACCTATGAGCCAGCCCTAATTTTTGGATCAAAGCAGAGTGTAAACATCTATCTTCATGAGAGGCACCAACCAGGAAGAGTTTGGGATGTTTACTCTTAGAGCTTCACACAGGTGTGTGTGCTTTCTTTGCCTTCTTGCTTCCTTTCAAAGAAATCTCTTGGGGGGTCGGGCAGTAGCGCAGTGGGTTAAGCGCTGCATGGTACAAAGCACAAAGACTGGTGTAGGGATACCGGTTCAAGCCCCGGCTCCCCACCTCCAAGGGGTTCACTTTACAAGCAGTGAAGCAGGTCTGCAGGTGTCTATCTTTCTCTCCCCCTCTTTGTCTTCCCCTCATCTCTCCATTTCTCTCTGTACTATCCAACAACAAAGTCATCAATAACAATAATAATAATAACCACCACCACAACAAAAAAAATCGCTTGTGAATTCCAGAACTGTGAACTGGGTTGCCACAAACTACTTCTTCCTCCCTTGTTCCCTTTGGCATAGCCCTTCTTGAGCCCTTTGCTTCCTCCCCGTCCAGAGTGAGCACCTCACTCGGCCATGTAATTACCCTGCTTAATATTAAAGAGCCTTCCAGACTCTGGTGACGTCGGCCTCTCTTTCCTCATCTTGCCCGGTCCTAGGCGGCACTTAATCTGACTGGCAAAGGAGGAGCAACAAGGACTAAGACCCGTCAGTCAGCTTTGTCGCTACTGCTCTTTGCATCCTGGAGGAGGGTCGGCCTTGGGGAAAGGGGGCATGTTCCTGTGAAACACTGGCCTGGGATTCAATAGTTAATGACTGATGTGTTTCGAGACATGAATGCACCCATCCTGTTACTATGGCTGGCATTTACTCCATTTTCTAGTCTTCCTTTGAAGTTTTCCCACTTTGTATCTTAATGAGGCATCCTTTGTAGCACCGATTAGAATTCTGTGGTCATAACATGACAACACAACAGCGTAACCCGCAGCTGCCCTCCAAGTTATTGTTAGTCAGCATTTCAAGAATAAATCTGCAAACTGATGGTAAGTACATTATTTGATCAAGACTAAGTTTCCTTCCCCAAGTGAATTGGTCTCCATTGATTAATAAATTAGGTTTGAGATTCCCTTCATAGGCACAGCATGGGCTTATGTATGTGTTTCAGATAACTTTATTTCTGGTTCTCTGTTTTTCTGAAGGCTCTTGTCAGGGACTGGGTGGAATGGAGGACTGGGCCAGCATTCCAAACCTCAGACTTGAGACACTGAACATAGAAGAGGAAGCATAACACCCCCCCCCACACACACACACACACACAACCTTGCTTTGGGGACAATCCCTTTATCACTGGTTTTGATTACTCTCACATGCTTTCTAAAAAGAATGGTTTATCCATTTATGTAACTGATAATAATGGAATAAAAAGCTGGAGCGGGGTCCAGGTGGTGGGGCAGCCTGCTGGCGCACATGGCGTGAAGCACAAGGACGGGTGTAAGGATCCCCACCTGCTGGAGCATTGCTTCACGGGCGGTGAAGCAGGTCTGCAGGTGTCTGTCTTTCTCTCCCCCTCTCTGTCTTCCCCTCCCCTGTTCATTTCTCTCTGTCCTATCCAACAACAATAACAACAAGGGCAACAAAATGGGAAAAATGACCTCGAGGAGCAGTGGATTTGTAGTGCAGACACCGAGCCCCAGCAATAACCCTGGAGGCCAAAACAACAACAAAAACCAGCTGGATCCCAATAAAACTTTGGGTGCTTTGTTTCGGGACAGAGCAAACAGTCCCATTCCCATAGTGAAGCTGGGCCTGCTGGGGCAGCTCCCCATGTGCTCCGCAGTGTTCCTCGTACGAGGCTGCAGTGAAAGAAAGCCAGGAGAACAAAGCCCCAGCAGTCAGAGCTGTGCACAGTGCAGCACCAGGGCTGGAGCAGGGAGTGCCTGGCAGCCTATGTGCTGCACGTCTGGCACGGGGCTTTGCCCGGGGCTCTGCTGCCTCAGGCGGGGTGGGCATCCCAGCTCCCTTGGCAAGTCTGACCACCTACTGCTTAGGAAACTCACTGACAGGCGGCACTGTCATGTGCTCCAAGTTCTGCGGGAGACAACTCTGAAGAATCCTTTCCTTTCTCCCGTCTACCTTTTCCCTTTCAGGGAGGGGAACCGTGACATCTAGAAGAGTCTGAACAAGGCAGCCATCATCAGGCAGCCAGAGTGAGGGAGGAGTTTCCTACTAGCAGCATTTCAAGGGCAGAGTTCACTGCCCTTCCACAGTGCAGTGCCTGGGGTGCCTCTAGAGGCCAGCAGCACAGAGAAGAAAGGGCTGCTTCTCTGCCTGGTCTCCTGCCTGTTTCCTTGTAGAGCTTGGGGGGAGCAGGCTGGGTGGCCTCCAGGATGGCAGAGAGGGTCAGCCCAGCCCTTTGTCAGGCACAGGCCTTTGTTGCATGAACCCTACCATTTGACTCGGCTCTTTTGTCCTGTTGGTTTTTTTCTTCTCCTCCATCTCAGCAACGTCCTCACCTCCGTGCGCACGTACTATCGGCCCCATAAACACAGCCTGTCGATGGGTCAGTGAAGAATGGCATTCAGCACACTCTGAGGGTTGGAGGAGCACCAGAGACAGAGGACTCAGCCTTAGGCTTGGATCTGAGCAAGGTGAGAGGGCTGCGTGCTGAGGCTGCCCGAGCCTGATTCTGAGCCACAGACTTTGTGAAACCCTGCAGTTCCCAAAAGATGTGAGGGACAGGGCAGAGCTGGGGCCCTGGCTGGGAATGCAAAGCAGGCTGAGGCAGAGAGGGAGTCGGCATCTGGGCAGAGCTGAGGCAGCGGGACACCCTCCGAAACTGCTCGGACCCCTGGAGTGTCAGCAGCACCTGAGGAAGTAGCAGCGTGCGTATGTGGCGGTGACCATGGACTTCACAGACTGCTGGAGTCAGGTCCTCCAGAGGCGCCCAGAGACCGCAACTCCAGGTCGCCAGTTAACTCCAGAGGGACAAGGAGGCCTTCCCCCACCCACACTCCTCTTCCTCCTCCTCCTCCCCTTCCTCCTTGGCCGGTGATTCTTTTCTCTCTCCCCCCACGCTTCTGTCCAGGGATTTTCCTGCTTGTCTACCGAACCAAACCTCACCCACATCACAGTCCTGACGGTGGTCCCGTGCTGGGTGGCCCTGCCTGGACCTGGGACTCAGACACTCTGAAAGGCCCTGTTGGCAGGCGAGTGAGGGCCGGCAGTTTGAACTCTGGTCTCTGTGCACCACCGCCTGCCCCTTATTGATTGGTTTTTATGAGACATTCATTTTATTATGTTTATGTAGATCGTACTTATATTACATATCTATTTTCTATATAAGATATACATATATGTTATACATGATATATATTGTATATACATACATTTTTTAAACGTCTGTCTTATGGTTGTGCTGGGGATTGAACCTTCAACCTTGGAGCATTAGGCATGAAGACGTTTTGCAAGACTACTATGCTGTCCCCCCATAGACCTTGCCATTTCTCTATATTTAATACTAGGATATAGTTAAATCGCTCAACAACACTAGAGGTTCAGAAGCACGTCCTTCCTAATTGTAAGTAGCCTTAGTTTTTCAAATGACTCAGAGAAAAAGAAAAGGCTGTAAGTGAGGCCCTGCTTGGTGACTGAACTCAGCTATCCTCAGGCTGACTTCTGCCTCCCACAAACACAACTCCCGAGTGCCTCCTGTAGCAGGCTGTGAACAGCTAAGTTGACTGTAGGCATGAATGACTCACTGGGACTCACTTGTGTCTGAACACAAGTCTGCACACCCTGCGTGCTTTTTGAAGGCCTGTTACTCAGAAGCAAGCCACAGGTGTCATCTAGCCCAGGGCCCAAGACCTCATCCAGCCTCTCCATGGGTTCTAGACTCCCCAGAGCTCTGGCCAGCCCCTTTGCTTAATGCAACCCCCTGGAGTAGTGCACTTCAGACTTTGCTCTGATGAAGCACTTCTCGGTTCTTAAAGAGACCAAACAAATGTGTCCATGTGCTCTTGAGGATTCCAGCTTGGCTCTGGGTAGGAGTGAGCAAAGGAGCAAGAACTGGGCCAGGAGAGCTGTGGAACGTGTGTCGGGGGGCAGTCCCGCCTACTGCTGACAGTGTGCTGCAGACGTGGAGCTGAGCATGGCGGCTGCTCAGGACAGTGACCCTGGTCTGCCAGTGCAGTGACTGGCACCATGGGACTCCTCTTGGGGGATAGTGACCCTGGTCTGCCAGTCCAGTGCCAAGGAGATGGCACCGTGGGACTCCTCTTGAGGGACAGTGACCCTGGTCTACCAGTCCAGTGCCAAGGAGATGGCACCGTGGGATTCCTCTTGAGGGACAGTGACCCTGGTCTGCCAGTCCAGTGCCAAGGAGATGGCACCGTGGGATTCCTCTTGAGGGAGAGCTTTTCAGCCGGCACCACATGTGCTGCTCTTTGCAGCAGTGATGTCACAAGGAGACAGAAGTGAGGGCTCTGTCCTCCTGGGCACGGTGACTGACTCTGTTTCCCGGCCTCTGAGCACTAACTGATGTCCTCCATCTGCCCAGAACCATACCCGTCTGGGGGAGAGGAGAGCTACAAATGCAGTCATGAGTTCATATTCCTCTGGTTCTGATGCTCTGAGCACCCCTGCTCTCCCTCAGATTGCTCCCAGATAATTTTTGGGGGGATGATCTTTGATGTATCTTGAGTATATTTCACAAGCTTGTGCTTGGTGACACTCAGTGTTCTCCTTTCTGGCTTCACTTGACTGTCTCTACTTGTCCCGCTGAATCTAAACTGTCAGAGTTACCAAGGCCTACAGATGAGGCCAGTTGTCTCTCCCCAAGATGCCACTTTGTGGCTGCCCCTCGTGGGTGCTGGTCATGAGGCTGCTTGACGGGGTTGGGGACTCTGGGGACTGTGCAGGAGGTGCAGCCCTGGGACAACTCTTTCACTTACTGTTCATGTTGATTTTGTTGCAGCTGTTCACCAAAAGGGCGCGAGTTTAGAAAAGTGGGACGTTGTTCAAATCAAATACCCGCCCTCCCCAGTGTCACCCTGGAGCCCTGTGTAAGCCTGATAGGAGTCCTGCCCGAGAGACCCCTCAGTCCTTCCCACAGCAGGTCCCTTGAGGCAGCTGGGCCCTGGGTGCAGAAGTGGGTTCTAGTTGGAGCCAGGTTCTGCCTGTTGCAGCCTTCAGAGGAGCCTGTGCTGGCCATAGGGGTCCCCAGATCCCGGTGATGTCAGCGTTCAAGCAGATGAGTGAGGCCAGAGTGAAAAGCCAGCGGCCTCTGAACAGGCTGGATGCCTGTGAGCCTGACTGAAGCTGCGGCCACAGGCTGCGGGCTGGGAACAGCTGCCTGTGGAGGCGAGAACAGCATGGTTCCCTCCGCAGCTGGTCCTGTGCGGAACGAGTGCTGTGGTGTGAATGTTGTTTGGGCTGCCGGCCGGTGGGAACCTGTGAAGGACTTCTGTTTCTAGGAAGGCTCGCTGGAGGGTAGCACTGCAAAGCTCTGCCGGAGGGTGGCCCTGACATGATGTCAGGGGAAGTGACAGCTGCCTGGGCCTCCCTCCGCACACTTGTAGCTGGGCTCTGCCAGATGCAGGAGCAGATCTGATCTGGGGTTTAAAAAAGCAAATTGAGGGGGTAGATAACATGATGGGTATGCAAAAAGACTCTCATGCCTGAGCCTCCAAAGTCCCAGGTTCAATCCCCCTATACCTCCATAAACCAGAGCTGAGCAGTGCTCTGGTAATGAATGAATGAATGAATGAATGAATGAATGAATGAATGGATATCAGGGAGTCAGGCGGTAGCGCAGCGGGTTAAGTGCAGGTGACACATAGTACAAGGACCAGCGTAAGGATCTTGGTTCGAGCCCTTGGCTCCAAGGTGGCAGAGTGAGCTCCTGGGCCAGTGTTGGACCCCAGCCATGGTGGTTGGCTAGGTAGCCTGGCCGCCTGCTCCCAGGTCTTCCTAAAGGCACTGCCCAGCCTCAGTCCCTGGAGGAAGCTACAGCGCCCAGCGGAGCTAGAGCTGTTTCTGTAGCTGACAGACACTAGCTCCGCTGTGCAACAACCAGCCCTTCATTCATTCAGCAGCTCTGTCGGCCTCATGACCAAGAGTGTGCACCAGGGGAACAGAGTCAGACTCTGGGGCCGTCATGCTCAGTTGCTAGATGTGAAGATTGAGAGTTTAATTGACCTTGTATCCAGGGGAAACAGAGTCGGACTCTGGGGCTGTCATGCTCAGTTGCTACATGTGAAGACTGAGAGTTTAATTGACCTTGTATCCAGGGGAAACAAAGTCGGACTCTGGGGCCGTCATGCTCAATTGCTTGATGTGAAGATTGAGAGTTTCATTGACCTTGTATCCAAGGGAAACAGAGTCAGACTCTGGGGTCGTCATGCTCAGTTGCTAGATGTGAAGACTGAGAGCTTAATTGACCTTGTATCCAGGGGAAACAGAGTTAGACTCTGGGGCCGTCATGCTCAGTTGCTAGATGTGAAGACTGAGAGTTTAATTGATCTTGTATCCATTTTATAAGCGTTCTAATAAAGTCTTCATTAAGTATAGAGCTGGGCCCTCATACACAGACATGCATGCTCAGTGCTCTCAGGCCATTCTTTCACTTGCACGGGGGATACATCGCGACAACAGAGCGTCTTCAGCTGCTGTGCTGCTCACGTGTGGTGCCGGGCTCCAGGCTAGGCACGTCCAGCCCACTGAGCTATCCACCTGGCCGCAGACACTGGTCTTGACTGGCCTAGTCCTCAGGTGTGGGCATCTGTTCTGACGGCCGAGCGATTTCTGTGGTGTCTGGCATTCTCTCCTCTCTTTGCTTCACTTGACATCTGGCCTTGGGAGCTCCATTTCTGTTAACTTGTAGGAGGCCTTTCCCACTTCTGAGGAACTCTACTCACTCCTGTCACCTCTGTTCTTCAAACTAAGTCTAGGCTGAGCCCAAGTTCCTTGCTCAATCAAAGGGCATAAAAGGGTCTCAATATGTATATTGAATATGTATGTTGTTTCCACAGATGTACTTTTTTGGCGTGGTTTTGGGTTTAATTCTCAGGCAGATATATTATCATCATCTTTATTATTTCTCTGTCATATTGATAGATGAGAAAATTGCAGTTTAGTGAGATAAAATAATTGGCACAGATCTGCCCACATGGGAAGTGTCTTAGCATTCTGTTGTGGCATGACAAATTACCACAAACTGAGGCAGGTGGTGGCGCACCTGGTTGAGCACATGTCACAATGCTCAAGGCCCTGGGTTCGAGCCCCCAGTCCCCACCTGTAGGGAGAAAGCTTTGTGAGTGGTAAAACAGGGTTGCAGATGTCGCTTTGTCTCTCTCCACCCTCCCCCGATTTCTGGCTTTCTCTATCCAATAATAAATAAATACATTAAAAAAATTTAGGGGCCGGGTGGTGGCGCACCTGGTTAAACACACATGTCACAATGTGCAAAGACCCAAGGTCAAGACCCCGGTCCACACCTGCAGGAGGAAAGCTTTGCAAGTGGTGAAGCAGGGCTGCAGATGTCTCTGTCTCTCTCTCTCCCTTTCCTCTCAATTTCTGGCTCTCTCTCGCCAATAAATAGAGATAATACATTTTTTTAATTTAAAAAAAAATGACCACAAACTTACCAGCTAAAAACTCCACTCATGTTCTCTGTCTCTGTGCCTCAGGAACACTGTTGGATGCTTTGTCTCAGAGCCTCCTGTCGTCCAGGGAGGCTAGGACGGAAGCCTCACTTGGGCCGGGACTTACTTCCTCAGCCCTCAGTAGTTGTTGGAAGAATTCAGCTCCTTTTGAGTTGTTGGACTAAAAGCCTCGCTGGCTGGGAGCCGAAAGTTGCTTTTAGTCCCTTCACACATAGGCCCGAGTGATGCCATCTTGGACTTTATTGATGTGTGTGAGCCAAAAAGGTAATGGGGTCTGCTGAAAAGACAAAAGAGACACCTATCACTTTTGCTGCATTCCGTTGTTCAGAAAGTTGTCAGTCAAGGGCCAGGGAGATAGAGCTTGGAGCACTGAGCACAGAACTTGACTGCATGAGGGTCAGAGACTACGGGTTCAGCCCCACACCACCTGCCAGAGTTCATCAGTGTGCCTTAGTGCTCTAGTCCCTCCTTCCTTCCTACTTTCTTCCCTTCCTTACTTCCTTTCCTTCTTCCCTTCCTTCCCTACCCTCCCTCCCTCCTTCCTTCTTTCCTTTTCCTTCCTCCTTTTTTTTCCCACCAGAGGTATTGTTGGGGTTTGGCACCTGCACAATGAACCCACCATAGTTAGGGGGCAGTTTTTCCTTTTAATAAAATTTCTTTTGTCTTTTTGACAGAGACAGAGTGAAATTGAGGGGGGAGGAGGAGCTGGAGAGGGAGAGAAAGACCCTGCAGCAGTAATTCACTGCTCGTGAAGCTTTCCCCCAGCAGGTGGGAGCTTGCATCCAGATCCTTGTGCATAGCAATCCGTGCACCCTACCAGATGCATCTCATGTAACATACACACAAGTATGGGATTTTTAAAATTATTTCCTTTTGTTGCTCTTGATGTCATTGTTGTTGGATAGGACCTAGAGAAATGGAGAGAGGAGGGGAAGACGGGGAGAGAAAGACAGACACCTGCAGACCTGTTTGTGAAGCGACTCCCCTGCAGGTGGGGAGCCGGGGGCTTGAACCGGGATCCTTACGCAAACCGCTGTGCTACCACCCGACTCCAACAAGTATGGGATTTTAAAAGAAGCTGGTGGTGCAGTTCATACTCAGCTGAGCGATCACACCATGAGTCCTGGGAAGGTGACCTTTGGGAACCAGCTCACTGTCCAGGGCTTTTTTTTTTTTCTTGATAGAGTGAAACAGAGGGGAGGATAGACATCTGCAGACCTGCTTCACCGCTTGTGAAGTGACCTCCCCCCACCCTCACAGGTGGGAAACTGGAGGCTTGAACTGGGATCCTCGTACAGGTCTGTGCACTTCGTACTACGTGTGCTTGACCTGGTGCACCACTGTATGGCCCCCAGGGTTATCACTGGGACTCAGTGCCTGCACCATGAATCTAGTGCTCCTGGTGGCCATTTTTGCATTGTTGTTGGATAGAACAGAGAGAAAGACGCCTGCAGACCAGCTTCACTGCTTGTGAAGCGGCCCCCCTTGCAGGTGGGAAACCAGGGGCTCAAACTGCGATCCCCACTCCTATCCTTGTACTTCGACCCTCCTGTGTGCTTAACCCGGTGCACCACTGCTCGGCCCCTGCCTAGAGCTTTGATGTGCATCTGCTGACCTCCGAGTTGTGGGTTCACCCTCCCACAAATACCTGGACCCTCCAGACTGTGCCCTGTTACGTGAATAAACAACAGGGCAATACATCACGTTCCTCACTTGCTCTAGCCTCACCAACTAGATGAGCCAGGGCTGTTGAGTTGCCTAGTTTTAATGGGCAGGAACACAGATTTTCAAGCTGAGAATTTTTTTCCAGTGCAGAGTCTTATTTCAAGGGAAGTAATCAAAGTGATGAAGGGAGAAGCAAGCAGGAAGTGCTTTACGGGCAGCTGAGGACAACTGCGTCACCTTTGACATCAGTCCTGCGTCATGTATGCCCAACCCACGGAACTGGCCCTGTGGGCAACACCCACTGTGAAGAAGGAGGTGGGGCTGGGACATGGGGGCCAGGCAGTTGCATACCCTGTTAAGTGCACATAGTACTAAGCAAAAGGATCCGCACAAGGATCTGGGTTCAAGCCTCCGCTCCCAGCAGTGGAGCCGGTCTACAGGTGTCTCTCTGTCTCTCTTCCTCTCTGTCTCCCCCTCTCCTCTCAGTTTCTCTCTGCCCTGTCCAATAAATTGGGAAAAGGTGGCTGCCAGGAGCAGTGGATCTGTAGTGCAGGCACTGAGCCCCAGTGATAACCCTGGAGGCAAAAAAAAAAAAAAGTGGGTAGAGGAATAGAGCAGAAGCTAGTTCCCACAGCCTGCACTTTTGAACAGCCTTCCGCTCGCTTCTCAGCTGTGGCGGCCCAGTTCCTGACTGACAGGATTACCTCTGGGGGGCGTAGCTGCACACGCAGAGCCAGCTCTTCTGTTGTCCTTCCTCTGCCACCACTAGCGCGCCCTGAAGACTTGGTTTATTCTTCCCTTCTTTTCTCCTCCTCCTCTTTAATCTCTCTTTCTCTCTCTCTCTCTCCCTCCCTTCCTCCTTCCCTCTCTCTCTCACCACCAGGGCTATCACTGCCTGGGGCTTGCTGCCTGCACAACAGATACACTTGTTCTTGATGGCCATTTCTTCCTTTTCAAGTTTTTTTGTTGTTGTTTTGTTATGATGGAGACAGAAATAGCGCAAGAGGGGAGAAAGGCAGAGAGAAAGAGAGACACGTGCAGCCTGTTCCACCACCTGTGAAACTTCCCCTGTCGGTGAGGCCCGTCTGTGGGCTCAAACCCAGGTCCTCGCAGAGCCTGTGCGCCCGCTGCCCTGACACCTGCCCCCTGGAAACTCCCAACGGGGTCAGTTTCCAGTTTTAGTCTCCCAGCAGCTTGGATGGGTGTATTAGTAGCTGTTTGTCAAGTACTTTCCAGGGCTAGAGACACACCATAATAATAAGCAAAAAGACTTCCATGTCTGAGGCTCCAAGTCCCCAGCTTCAACCCCAGCACCAGCATAAGCCAAAGCGGAGAAGTACATTGATGTCTGTCTGTCTATCATCTTCTTTTCTTTATATTTTTAATATTGGATAGAGACAGAAATTGAGAGGGGAGGGGTGACAGAGAAGGAAAGAGACAGAGAAACACCTGCAGCCCTGCTTCACCTCTCATGAAACATCCTTCCTGCATGTGGGGACCAGGGGCTTGAACCTGGGTCCTTGTGTGCTGTAATGTGAGCCCTTACCCAGGTGCGCCACCACCTGGCCCCATCATCTACCTCTCTCTCTGTATCTCTCTTTCATTAAAAAGAAATAACAAGCCAGGCCGCGGTGCACTTAAGTGCACACACATTTTACCGTGAGCAAGGGCCTGGGTGTGAGCCCTGCTCCCCACCTACGGGTTGGGGGGAAGAGCGCTTCAGGAGCGGTGAAGCAGATCTTCAGGTTAACCTTTCTTCTTTATCTCCTCCTCCTCATTCAGTTTCTCTCTGTCCTGTCCAATAACGTGTGTGTGTGGGGGGGGAAATAAACTATTTTTAAGAGAGAACTTTCTGGAAGTGAGATACCGATTGTGTGTGGATAAATGTGTACATAGATGTTTATGATGTAGAGGCTAGGAGCCCAGCTTAGAAGTTAGTGGAGGTGGGGGTAGACAGCATAACAATTGTGCAGAGAGACTCCAAAAGTCCCAGGTTTAGTCTCTCACACCACCATTCACCAGTGCTCTGGTAAAAAACAAGTCAGGTGTGTCCTGCCACCTAGTGACAGTGAGCTCCACTTTGGAAGCCTGCGTGAACTGTTAGGATCCACTTGCCCTTCTGCAATATGGAGTTCACTATTTCTACTTTGCAGGGCTGTTTCACAGATTAAGTGCAATAGTTTGTGTGTAGTACCCAGGACAAGGCCTTGCACCTGTCACTAACAATTCTTCTGTCATCTGCCCAGGACAGACCCTTTCTAGCCCCACAGCAGGCCCCCGCTCCCCACTACCACCACCAAACAGTAGGCTCCTTGCAGACTGTGAGCCTGTCTGCTTTGTTTTCAGTTGTGTCCTCAGTATCTTGCACAATCGCTGGCCCGTGGTGAGTGCTTAATAAACATTAATGGGGGGGGGTCAATAAGTGAGCACACAATACTGTAGTCAGTCAATGACAATATTTATCTAGTGCAATTTCCAATATTGCAAAGCACGCCTTGGGTGTTAAACAAAAAGTATGGTCTTTGAGTTAAACATTTGATCAAGGTCTAAAGGGCTAGATTTTCCTCACTTATCAACGGCCATATGATAAGTCGTCTGGTGTGGGCATAGGGTTGGCTCTAGATCCCTGGACTCTCGGCTCAGTGCACTTAAATCTCCAGTTTGTTGCAACCATCTCCCTGCCATATGGTATGTGGGACTTTGCTAATTCAAGATTAAAGACTCCTTTTAGAGGAAACCAGTGAGTTGCTGCAGACCGTAGTGCTGTGCACAAGTTGGAACAAAAGCCAGCTATCTTTACATTCAGTTGGAGAGTATGATCTGAGAATTGCTGAAGAGTTCACCTAGTGCCCACATGGTCTTCCTGCCTGGTAAGATCAGCAGCAGCCAGCCTGGGACAGTGAGAGCGCGTCTCAGTGTCAGGCGGTCCGGCCTGGGACAGTGAGAGCGCGTCTCAGTGTCAGGCGGTCCGGCCTGGGACAGTGAGAGCGCGTCTCAGTGTCAGGCGGTCCGGCTTCAAGTCCCAGCTCCCAGAGCTGCATGACCTTGGACATATTGACTTAATCTCTTACACTCGGATTCTCCTTTCTGAAAAGGAGGAAGAATAACACCTTGTAAAGATGAGCTGATACATAAGGAAAGAGTTTTCTGACATAATGTATCACAGTGCCCAGAGAATGTCTGAGTACAGAAACAGTGTAGTCATAAAGTCAGGAGAGTAGCAGCATTTTCTTTAGTTTCCTTAGTTCTCCCGCAGTCTCCCCACCCCCCATTTCTGTTGGTGCTTTGGTTCAAGGTAGCAGTTAGTCTTGTTTTAGCTCAGAGCAGACCTCTTTTGTCAAGCACAGTCAACGTGGAAAGTACAATTGAGTTGAGCCTACTTGTCCAAGCAGAGCGAAGGACCACCTAGATCTCTGCGTGTCAGCACTTTACAAAGGCTGGAATCCTATCTCAGAGCACCCAGAGCAGGGTGTAAAGCCGAGTGCTCTGACTCTCTCTACATATGCCCTTGTCAAAGTGACAGGAGTAGCAGCACACTGTCGGCCTAGAAATGCAGCTACTACAAAAATATATTATTGCCGTTACTACCATTAGAGCTAGCATCTTCTTTCTTTTTATTACATTTATTTTTTTATCAATTTAATAATGATTGGCAAGTCCGTTGGATAAAAGGGGTACAATTCCACACAATTCCCACTGCTAGAGTTCTGCATCCCATCCCCTCCATTGGAGGCTTTCCTATTCTTTATCCCTCTGGAAGTTTGGATCCAGGATCATTATGGGGAGTAGAAGGTGGGAGGTCTGGCTTCTGTAATTGCTTCTCCACTGGACATGGGTGTTGGCAGGTGGATGCACACCCCCAGCCTGTTTCTATCTCCTTAGAGGGACAGGGTTATTTCTGGAACCATCCGTTCTACCCCGGTTCCATGGCTGCCAGTTCTTAGCAACATCGCCCCGCCAGATATTCGTCGGGATGCGGCATCATCTAAGTTCATTTCCCACGTCTACGCTCGACCGGACCTGCCAATATACGCGGATATCTTCGCCCACCCTGTCCAACGCTTGACGTCTCGTCACCCAATCTGGTCCCCTATGCCTACACTGAACTTCTCTGTTCCAGTCTCTTGGAAACAGAGTTGGCAGTCAGCTGAGGTAAAGAACAAACACCTCATCACAGACCCCTGCGAGCGTCAACCCGGCTTTGACCTAGCACGTTATGATCGGGCCCTCCTCAATCGCTATCGAACAGGCCATGGCCGGTGCGCCGCTATGTTCCACCGCTGGGGAGCCAGAGACAACCCGAACTGCCCCTGCGGCTCCAGACAGACTATGACCCACATAGTCAACGACTGCCACCTCTCCAGATTCAAAGGAGGTCTCGAAACTTGACATCAGGCTCAACCTGACGCTGTTGACTGGCTATGGAAGAAGGGCAAGCGCTAGAAGAAGAAGAGGGACAAGGCTCTAGAGAGGTGAGGTTCTAGGACACAGTGGTGAGGTCATCTGCCCAGGGAAGTCAAGTTGGCATCATGGCAGCATCTGCAACATGGTGGCTGAAAAACATTAAGATATAAAGCAGAACAAATTATTTAAAAATCAAGGACCTAAAGGTATGAATAGAGCAGATGAGATTTTAGGGTCTCCATTTTGGAAAAAGCTAGGAAATCTAGTTTATGTATATTCCAAGGGACCCATGACTTTACTAATTTTTGCCTGAGCCTGACAGCTAACATGCAGGTGGGCTAAAGAGAGATATCTGGAGAGATAGTGTCAGAGTTGGAACTAGGACTAGAAAGCTGGATCAAGGAAGAGAGTAGCTCCAAATATGGGAAAAGTATGTAAATACCATTAACTGCAGACCCCATCAATCTGACCTGGGGCCCATATTCAGCACAGGAGCCTGTGTAGCCTCTGCATCCCTGTAGGTCTGAGCTCACAGTCTGTGTCATATGTAGAAATATTCCAGGCTGCACTCACTGCAGGACTAGAAAAATTAGCTAGAAGAGGGAAGATTGCATCTGACATTATTATAAAAGGATTTCCATATGTTACCTGTGGCTACCATGTTGGCAGCACAGTGTTACAGGGATGACGGCCAGATCTGTGTGTAAAGGACAAACACTGAGAGGACAGAGGTAAGCATGTGGAATATAAAGTATGTACGATTAAAAAGAGAGAAGTCCATTTAACATATGAGGGACATAATTCTTGTTACAGCATCAGTGTAAACACAGACGAAAATACAGAACATTTCTACACCTTGGAAGTCAAACAGTTGGATGTCAGAAGCTCTCTGATCAATTGTAATTCCACTGACATGAAAGAGACTGACTTGGCAATAGCACAATCTGTGCCATTTGGTGAAGTGTTGTTTTCACCGGGCTGGCTTCACGGGCGGGTAACAGACGACCCCGGACTCATGGCTGGGCTGTACGCAGTATCTCTTTATTCATGAAGGACACAGCACAATCTATACCAAGCTAAGCTAAACTAAACTACTACAAACAATCTTGTCCTTATAAATATACTAGCCCAGTAGGGTGGGAAGAGGATGCGACACAGAGAGGGTGGAGAGAAAAGTGACTGGTGAAAATCAGGGTATGAGGAGAGGGGGTGGAGCAGGTGAGAATTCTACCACTAAACCACCAATGCCCTGGAGGGAAGGTGGTGCTTGTTAACAGAGGTTATGTAAATAGAATACAGTGTTATGTAAATAGAATAGTGTTAAGCAGGGGGGATTAAACTAATGAAACAGAAGGGTTTTTTAAAAGCATACCAACAGTGAAGAACCTTGGTAAAGACAGGAGGCAGCTTCACATGGGCTCACCAAAGCCCTCAAGCAGAGGAGAGCTCCTCGATGTCCTTCTGAAGGGGCTGCGTCTGTACAGTGTCTCTACAGGTGAGAGCCGTTTCAGAGGGGACCCATAGAGAAGGGAGTGGCCTTCAGGTAACTCATGCTGAGTTGGCACTGGCCTTGTTCACTGGCAGCCTCATGAGAAAGGCCATGTGGGAGAGAAGTGAATAAAACCGTGCGTTCTTTGTGCCTGTTCGCACCACCTAAGGTGTAGTTATAAATGGCGTTTGTTCAGTAAGAACTCAGATGTGCTATGTGCGCTTAACTGGGTGTGCTCCTGCCCAACCTGAACTCAGAGGTCAGAGCAGGTCTGGGTCCCTAGTAAGTTGAAACAGAAGCAGAATCACAATCCAGACAAACAAGGGTTGATGATGAAAAAGGTATGTTGCAAATACTGCTGGCTTTTCCAAGCACTTAGTATTTTACCTAGAAATCCCCTATTATTGCCGAACACATGACCCCACATTGGGAATAAACCTGGTTTCTGTAAGCTGCCCACGATGAACTCTTTGGCAAGTCCTCTGCACTGTTCTGAGTCTTATACTCACCACACGTGCAACTGACCACATCATGGAACCTTGAAGGGGTTACACAAGGAACAAATTGAAAAGCTACAGAGTGCTTTGTAAAAGAAGAGCTTTCTCATCATCATCATCTTGATTTTTCCAGGAATCCTTTTAGTGAGCTTAATAGACCAAGAAGCTGACGCTGAGGGTAGTCAAATGACATGCCCCAGCTGACATGGCTTTGAGGACCAGAGTTCTCATCTGGTTCTGGGAAGCTGGGTGGACATGAGCTGATGAGCTCCAAGGAGTCCTGCTTCCTTAGAAGCCCTGGCTACGGAAGAAGGGCAAACGCTAGAAGAAGAAGAAGAGGCCCTGGCGTTAGCAAGACTGAGAACCACGAGACGGTACAAGTAGACCAGTCAGCGGTGCCTTTAGATGCAGGCAGAGTCACTGCTCAGGGCCCTGCGCCCTACAACAAAGACCTGCCGATGGGACGGGACCCGGCTTGTCTGGATACAGGGCACTTTGTTAGCTAGCACACAGCCACAGTCTGTCCCCTCTCCGCGGCCTCCACTTGCTTTTGTAATGCTGTAGCAGAGTCGAGGAGTTGAAATAGCAACTGAAGCCAAAAACATCGACTCTCTGACCTTTGACAAGAAAAAAGTTGTTCGCTTCTGCTTTCAAAGGCCATTATATCACAAGCTACAAGAATAGTTTGAAGAGCATGGTGTGTTGTGTCCCTCGCCTCTGGCAGACAGCCCTGGACACGTGTGAGCCAGATGTCTAAATGGTGGCTCTGCTGACAGCACCCCACAGCCCCCAGTCTGAAACTTCTCTTTCCACTGTGTCCTCCTGCCAAAAGGGCTTAAACCTGGGTTCTGGAGAAGTTTGGGGCTTCTGCTCATGGATACAGTTTGGGGGTGTGGGTGTGAGTGTTCAGAGAGACTGGCTGACTTGTCCTCTCGGGCTGTTGAAGCGCCAGTTTCCGGTGGGGTCAGGCACCTTTCTTCTCCTCAAGTTACAGTTCCCGGTTCTGGTTCTGGCTGTGACCGCAGATGGGCACAAGATTGACGACAGACACCTGTGTCAACAGAGGTGTGTTCTTGCAATGCCAAACAACTCATCTTACTTTCAAGCACTTTGGATGTGTCTCCAGAGAAGGTGATCCAAGTGTGACACCTGCCCGCCTGTCTGCTTGTCCTCTTTCTTTCCTTTTGTTCTTTTTTTCTCCCTCCCTCCCTCCCTCCCTCTTTCCTTCCTTCCTTCCTCTTTCTTTCTTTTTTTTTTTTTATTATTAAAACCAGGACTTTGCACCTGCACTTCTCTGCTGAGTCACCTCCCTGCTACAGTTTTTATTTTGTATTTTTATAAGAGGGCAAAGGAGAGACACCAAAGGGCAGTTCCCCTGCCAATGAAGCTGCACCGTGCCTGGCCTGGGTAGTCTCGTGTGGTACCAGGGCCTGGAGCAGCGCAGGGCTTTATGCTGGAACGGCCTGCCTTCTACCCACTGTGCCACTGCCCTGCCCCTGCCCTCTTTTTATTTTGTTTTTTTGTTTTTTTTATATAAATAATTTATTTCTTTATTGGGGAATTAATGCTTTACATTCAACAGTAAATACAATAGTTTGAACATGCATAACATTCTCCAGATTCCCATTTAACAATACAACCCCCACTATGTCATTCATCATTTTTCATGGACCTGTATTCTCCCCACCCACCCACCCACCCCAGAGTCTTTTACTTTGGTGTAATACTCCAATTCCATTTCAGGTTTGACTTGTGTTTTCTTTTCTGGTCTTGTTTTTCAACTTCGGCCTGAGAGTGAGATCATCCCATATTCATCCTTCTGTTTCTGACTTATTTCACTCAACATGATTTTTTTCAAGGTCCATCCAAGATCGGCTGAAAACGGTGAAGTCACCATTTTTTACAGCTGAGTAGTATTCCATTGTGTATATAGACCACAACTTGCTCAGCCACTCATCTGTTGTTGGACACCTGGGTTGCTTCCAGGTTTTGGCTATTACAAATTGTGCTGCCAAGAACATATGTGTACACAGATCTTTTTGGATGGATGTGTTGGGTTCCTTAGGATATATCCCCAGGAGAGGAATTGCAGGGTCATAGGGTAGGTCCATTTCTAGCCTTCTGAGAGTTCTCCAGACTGTTCTCCACAGAGGCTGGACCAATTGACATTCCCACCAGCAGTGCAGGAGGGTTCCTTTGACCCCACACCCTCTCCAGCATTTGCTGCTGTTACCTTTTCTGATGTGTGACATTCTCACAGGAGTGAAGTGATATCTCATTGTTGTCTTGATTTGCATTTCTCTGACAATCAGAGACTTGGAGCATTTTTTCATGTGTTTCTCGGCCTTTTGGATCTCTTCTGTGGTGAATATTCTGTCCAAGTCCTCCCCCCATTTTTAGATGGGGTTATTTGTTGTCTTGTTGTTGAGTCTGGCAAGCTCTTTATATATATTGGTTATTAAACTCTTATCTGATGTATGGCATGTAAAGATCTTCTCCCATTCTGTAAGGGGTCTCTTGGTTTGGGTAGTGGTTTCTTTTGCTGTGCAGAAGCTTTTTAATTTGATGTAGTCCCATAGGTTTATACTTGCCTTAGTCTTCCTTGTAATTGGATTCGTTTCATTGAAAATGTCTTTAAAATTTATGCGGAAAAAAGTTCTTCCAATATTTTCCTCTAAGTATCTGATAGTTTCTGGTCTAACATCCAAGTCCTTGATCCACTTGGAATTTACTTTTGTATTTGATGAAATACAGTGGTTCAGTTTCATCCTTCTGCATGTTTCAACCCATTGTTTCCAACACCATTTGTTGAAGAGACTCTGATTTCCCCATGTAATAGTCTGGGCCCCTTTGTCAAAGATTAGATGTCCATACGTGTGGGGCCTCATTTCTGGGCTCTCAATTCTATTCCACTGGTCAGTGTGTCTGTTCATGTTCCAGTACCAAGCAGTTTTGATGACAATGGCCCTATAATACAGTTTGAGATCTGGGAGTGTGATGCCTCCGGTTCTGTTCTTTTTTCTCAAGATTATTTTGGCAATTCTAGATCTTTTCTGGTTCCAGATAAACATTTGTAGCATTTTTTCTATTCTCCTAAAAAATGTGCTTGGGATCTTGATGGGGATAGCATTAAATTTGTAGATGGCTCTGGGTAATATATTCATTTTGATGATGTTAATTCTTCCAACCCATGAACATGGAATAACTTTCCACTTCTTTGTGTCTTTTTCAATTTCTTTGAGTAGTGACTCATAATTTTCAGTATACAAGTCTTTCACTTCTTTGGTTAGGTTTACTCCTAGATATTTTATTGTTTTTGTTGCTATAGAAAAAGGAACTGATTTCTGGATTTCAATTTCTTCTAACTTAGTGTTTGCATAGAGGAATGCCACTGACTTTTGAATGTTAATTTTATAGCCTGACACCTTACTGTATTGCCTGATGATTTCCAAAAGCTTCTTGCTGGATTCCTTAGGTTTTTCCATGTACACTATCATGTCATCTGCAAATAAGGAGAGTTTGAATTCTTCTCTTCCAATCTGTATCCCTTTAATTCCTTGCTCCTGCCTGATTGCTATGGCAAGAACTTCCAACACTATGTTGAATAGTAATGGTGATAGTGGGCAGCCCTGTCTAGTACCTGATCTGAGGGGAAATGCTTCCAGTTTTTCACCATTGAGTATGATGTTGGCTGTAGGTTTGCTATATATAGACTCCACTATCTTCAGGAATTTTCCATCTATTCCCATTTTCTGTAGTGTTTTGATCATAAAGGGATGTTGTATTTTGTCAAAGGCTTTCTCTGCATCTATTGATATGACCATGTGGTTTTTGGTCTTGCTTTTGTTGATGTGGTGGATCACATTGATTGATTTACGTATATTAAACCAACCTTGCATGCCTGGGATAAACCCCACTTGGTCATGATGAACAATCCTTTTGATATACTGCTGTATCTGGTTGGCTAGAATTTTGTTCAATATTTTCGCACCTATGTTCATCAGAGATATTGGTCTGTAGTTTTCTTTTTTGGTTGTGTCCCTGTCTGCTTTTGGTATCAGGGTGATGTTGGCTTCATGTTGGCTGGCAGGGAGTATTCCAGTGTCTTCAATCTTCTGGAAGACTTTTAAAAGTAGAGGTATTAGTTCTTCTTTGAAAGTTTTGTAGAATTCATTTGTAAAACCATCTGGTCCAGGACTTTTATTTTTGGGGAGATTTTTGATAACTGTTTCAATTTCATTAGCTGTGATGGGCCTGTTCATGTTATCCACTTCCTCTTTACTTAGTTTTGGAAGTTGGTAGGTATCTAGGAAATCGTCCATTTCTTCCAGGTTCTCTAGCTTGGTGGCATATAGTTATTCATAGAAGCCTCGCATGATATGTTGAATTTCTGCAGTGTCTGTTGTGATATCTCCTCTTTCATTTACTATCCGATTTATTTGGGTCTTCTCCCTTTTTTGTTTTGTGAGTCTGGCTAAAGGTTTGTCGATTTTGTTTACTCTTTCGAAGAACCAACATTTACTTTCATTGATCTTTTGTATGGTTTTCCTATTCTCAATGTTATTTATTTCTGCCCTAACTTTAGTGATTTGTGTCCTTCTGGTTGCTTTAGGATTCCTTTGTTGTTCTTCTTCTAGGTCTTTAAGATGTGCAATCAGGCTGTTTATTTGTGCCTTTTCTTGTTTCCTAATGTGTGCTTGTATAGCTATGAACTTCCCTCTTACGACTGCTTTAGCTGTGTCCCAAATATTTTGATAGCTTGTGTCTTCATTTTCATTGAACTCTCGAAACATTTTGATCTCTTCCTTGATTTCCTCTTTGACCCAGAAGTTGTTAAGAAGTGTACTGTTGAGCTTCCACATTTTGGGACTGTTACTAATCTTTTGTTGATTGTTAAGTGTTAGTTTAATTCCACTGTGGTCTGAGAAGATGCTTGGGATGATTTCAGTGCTCTTGAATTGGCTGATGCTGTCTTTGTGGCCTAACATATGGTCTATCCTTGAGAATGATCCATGTGGATTTGAGTAAAATGTGTATTCCAGTTTCTTGGGATGAATGACTCTGAAAATGTCCAATAGTTCTAGTTTATCTATCTCTTCATTTAGCTCCCTTATGTCTTTACTGATTTTCTTCCTGGATGATCTGTCAAGTTGAGAGAGTGGGGTGTTGAAGTCCCCTACTATGATTGTGTTACTGTTAATATATTGCTGTAGCTCTTTCAGTAGAAGTTGGATGTATTTAGATGGCTTCCCATTGGGTGCATAGATATTAATAATTGTTAAGTCCTCTTGATTGACTGATCCTCTGAGCATTAAGTGGTGTCCATTCCTATCTTTTTTAATCTTATCTATTTTAAAGTCTATCATGTCAGATATGAGAATAGCTGTTCCTGCCCTTTTTTGTGGGCCATTGGCTTGTATGATAGTTTTCCATCCTTTCACTTTAAGTCTGTGTTTGTCTTGTTGAGTTAGGTGAGTTTCCTGTAGACAACATATTGTTGGGTTGTGTTTTCTGATCCATCTTCCTACTCTGTGTCTTTTAATAGGTGAATTCAGGCCGTTGACATTTATTGATATCAAAGATTGAAGACATTTTAACGCCATTCTTGTAGAGTTTTAGAGTGTTTTGATATATGTCCTATTTGTGGTGGTCTGGTTGTTTATAGGAGACCTTTCAGAACTTCTTTCAGGGCAGGCTTGGTGATGGTTGCTTCCTTCAACTGTTGCTTGTCTGAGAAGGTTTTGATGCTTCCATCTAGTCTGAATGACAGTCTAGCAGGATATAGTATTCTTGGCTGAAAGCCTTTCTCATTGAGCACTCGATAGATATTTTGCCATTCTCTTCTGGCCTGTAGTGTTTGTATGGAGAAGTCTGCTGCTAATCTTATGGGTTTTCCTTTGTAGGTGACTCTTTGTTTTTCTCTTGCAGCCTTGAGGATCCTTTCTTTATCCTTATTCCTTTCCAATCTAAGTATGACATGTCTTGGTGTCATTAGGTCTGGGTTAATTCTGTTTGGGACCCTCTAGGCTTCTTGAATCTTTATGTCTTTGGTGTTGTCTAGACTAGAGAAATTTTCAGCTATTATGGCCTGGAGAATGCTTTCTTCCTCCCCTTCTCTTTCTTCCTCTGGTAAGCCAATAATGCCTATATTGTTTCTTTTGAAGTCATCCCATAGGACTCTGTTGTTGTTTTCAGCATCTCTTAATCTCTTTTTGAGATCTCTTACTTCTTTTTTAGTTGTCTCTAATTCATCCTCAATCTTGCTAATTCTGTCTTCAGCCTCATAGATTCTATTCTCTCTGCCCTCTACTGCTTTCTGGAGTTCATCTATTTTGTTGCCCTGCTCTGATACTGTTTTAGCTTGTTCAGCTAGTTGCCTTCTTAGCTCAGCGATTTCAGCTTTCAGCTCTCTAATAACCATGAGATAATTAGAATTTTCTTCCATTTTCTCATTTGTTGTTCCTGCATTTCTGATTACAGTTTTTTCAAATTCTTTACTCACTCCTATTATTATTTCCTTAGCTAATGTTTGGATGTTGAACTCGTTTTGTGCTTCACTCTCTGGAGGACTTTAGCTGGACTCTTGTCCTGGTTTGAGTCTCCAATATTTTTTCTTGTTGTTTTAACCATTTTATATATGTTAACAGTTTTTTCAATCCCTGAGTTGGAGCTCAGTGGTGTAAAAGCCTCTTTTTTTTTTTTCTTCCCTGTAGGCTATGGGAGCCTGAGGGCTTTTAAACTATCAATAGGCTTCTTAGCTTAATCACTGACTCCTGACCAAGAGATAAAGCAGGGTGTGGCAGAGATAATCTAGTGGTTATGCAGAGACTTTCACAGCCCCTCAGCTATGCCACCGAGGTATAGGTCTCCTGAGTTTCCCGGTTAGATCTCTGTCCCCTGGTGTCCCTCCCTGTTGCTGCTCCAGATTCTGAGGGTAGTAGCAATGGAGACTCAGAGTTGCACTTGGTGAGTCTCTGGGGAGTCCTTTCCTCCCTTCAGCTGTCCCCTTGTTGTGGAGCACACTGGAGGTGGTGTCTCCACTGATAAACTGTTGAACTGTTAGCAGTCACTTAATCTCTCCTTAGGCCCCTCTCTCCTCTCTGTCACCAGCCACGCGTGTTTGTACTCACGGGTGATTTACTGGGTTCCTGTGGTCATTCTAGTCCTGTCTTGTTTCGGTCTGGGTGGTCTCCTTTGGTATTCCTAGTTGATCTGGGAGAGGAGAGGAGAGGAGAGGAGAGGAGAGGAGAGGAGAGGAGAGGAGAGGAGAGGAGAGGAGAGGAGAGGAGGAGAGGAGAGAAAGAGATCTGCTGCTCGTAGCTCTGCCTCCGGAAGTCGAATCTGTGCTCAGTTCCCAGGAGAAGTAGACATGGTGGATGGATGCCTGGGGCACCTCCGCTGAGAAGCATCTGACCAGAAGAATAAGCCACATCCAAAGAGCCTATTTTGTTTTTTAAGGAGATATGTTCTAAGCACATTTAGATAGTGTGCTACTTCGCCATGCACACAGTCCAGTCATGCCTGGCTCCTACCACAGTGAAGTGTTAGGATTCCTTTCATCCTCTCTCGCTCTCTCTCTCCCCTTCTTTGTCTCTAAAAGTCTCCTGGGGTGGTGAAGCTCTGGTGATCACAAAGGGGGAGGATGACTGCTGTAGCTAGAGCCATTCGCAAGGATGACTGGTCTCAGATGTCCTCTGCTTCCTGGGCTTGAGGGAAAGAAAAGGTGTGCCACTGGGGCCGGGCCCCCTGAACAGCCCTCAGCTGCACACACAAGCACCTTTTGCGATAAATTCTGTTGATTTACTTCTTATGAGAGAGAAGGAGACGAGAGGAGAAGAGACACAGAGAGAGAGAGAGGAGGGAGGAAGGAACAGGGATCAGAGTGCTGCTTGTCACACCTCGCTGGGGATGGAAACCAAGTCCGCACACACACAGCTCCTGCCTGCCCTGCTGAGCCACCGCCGTGGCCCCAGGCGACACACTTCTCACTGTGGCCGCAAAGTGGACACTGACTAACATTATAAATAGTCTCATTTCTCAGCAAATATTTGTAAAAGTAATTTTGCCTTAAATGTTTGGCATGTGTCTGTTATCATTTGTATGTGGCCTTTTAATTTCCTCAGTTGTATATTTTGAATTTTTAAAAATAAGCACGTTCGAAGACATTAAGCTTTTTTTCCTTTTCACACTCATAATTAGCATACTTGGAAATGCGTGCAGATTCTATACGCTTCAGTTTGTTTTGTGATCTGAGTGTTTGTGCCAATGGAACAAGACCCAGTCTCCTCACTCGTGACGGTAATCGCGCTCTTGGGGTTTGGCAGTGGCATCAGGAGTGCGCCTCTCTTGGATTCTTTTTTTCTTTGACAGCAGATGGGAGAGAGACTGGGCAGAATTGCTAATTGGCTGTTTGCCTCCATCCTCCCAATGATAATAGCTGAATTGGAATCCTGTCCTCTCACCCTACCTCCCTGGGCACTGGCTTAATAGAAAGCCATTCTCTTCTGTTGGGGGCTACACAACCCCACTGAACTGCCTTCTAGAGAGTTGTTGCCTTCTTTCCCCCAGTGAGCCTTTCACAGGGAGCTGCTTCTCAGACCTCCCTGCAGACATCTGATGATGCTCCTCTTGGGGGCAGAGCGCAAGGCTGCCTGCTGGCCAGCAAACTGAAACAAGGTGGCCTTTGTCCATTTTGTCCTGCAGACAGCTGCTTCTCCTGAGGTCCATACTTCATTCAGGGGACTGACAGGATCTAGCCTCCCTTGTAGTCAGGAGAGACATGCGTCCAGATCCACCCAGGATGCCCCTGGAGAACTACACTAACAGGCCTTAATGCCCAAGTGGGGCCAGGACTGGGGCTCAGAGCTGCTGCCCCAGTGCTCAGAGGAACTCTGTGCTTCTGAGGAAATTTCCCACTTGACCTATTCACCTGCTGACTCATCCATTCACTGGACAGATATGGATTGTCTGCTGTGTTCCAGGCACTGTGCTATGTCTGGGACACAGTTGTGAACTGTCAACACCTTTCTGTCATATGGGAAAGAGATCTGGGCATGGGAACGGGAGATAGTTCACCTGGGTGAAGGCAACTTCACAGTGCACAAAGATTAACGTTGTCGGGAGACCCTGTTAACAGCACCACCGGGACCCTGCACCACCAGGACCCTGTTAACAGCGCAGAGGAGGCTCCATGAACAGTGAGGTGGTGCTGTAGCAGAAAACTGGGAAATTGCAGATCCTGGAGAGTGACAAAAAAGAAGAGAAGAAAGCATTAAATGGCCTCTGATTCCTGACCCTGAGCCTCTGAAACCCCTGGAGTGTCATGGTGGGACTACAGTTTGCTTTTCATGACAAGTCCCTGACTTCATGCTAAAGAAGTGACCTACTATGGGGATTCTTTTTTCTTTTTCTTTTTTTGAATTTCTGTATTTTTAATTGATTTGATAATGATCAATAAGACTACAGGGTAAGAGGGGTACAATTCCACACAGTTCTCACCACCAGAGTTCCGTACTCCTCCCTTCCATAGGAAACTTTCCTGTTCCTTATATCTCTGGGAGTATGGACCAGAATTCTTTATGGGGAGCAGAAGGTGGGAGTTCTGGCTTCTGTTATTGCTTCTCCGCTGGACATGGGCGTTGGTAGGTTGATCCACACCCCCAGCCTGTTTCTGTCTTTCCTATTGGGGCAGGGCTCTGGGGAGATGGGGTTCCAGGGCACATAGGTGAGGTCATCCGTCCAGTGAAGTGAGGCTAGCATCATGGTAGCATCTGCAGCTTGGTGTTTGAAAAGCATTTAGATATAAAGCAGGACAAATCAGTTAATAATCAGGAATCTAAAAGTAAGACTATAGCAGATGAGATTTGTGATGTCCACTTTGGGAAAAGCTAGAAGGTCAATTTTAGATATGTTTCAAGGGATCCGTGACTTTACTAATTTTTGCCAGAGCCCAACAGCTAACATACAGGTGGGTCAAAGGCATTGTCTGGGGAGATGGTGTCAGAGGGAACTAGGACCAGAAAGCTGGATCGGGGAAGAGAGTAGCTCCCAAATGTGGGAAAAGAATATAAACACCATTAACTGTCAACCCCATGGATGTGATCTGGGGTTCATAGTCAGCACAGGAGCCTGTGTGACCTCTGCACCCCTGTAGGTCTGAGCTCACAGTCTGTGGTCACGGCTGGGACATTCCAGGCCGCGCTCATTGCTGGACCCGTCTTCCTCCAGTGGCAGAGTGTGCCGACCAACCTCCCTTCGGAGACTGGGGCAGTCCCCACCAATGTTAACCAACATTGAGAGCAAGGTCCTGTAGGGGCCACAAGAGGGTCCACGATGCTGTTCCTGACAGAGATGGCCAGCGACAGTGGGGAGAGGGATCTGCTTAAGTCTAGGCCCATCTTGCCTACGTGGGAATCCCAGGGCTCCCTGACTACAGCCCTGGACTGCGGGGTGGCACAATTCCTGTATTTTTATTAGAGCTCTAGAAGTGCCCCCACCTCCTCCAACAGTAACTGCCATAGTTCTCACAACGTCATAGACAGGAGTTGAACACAGGTATTTTCTTTTTTCAAGGTGCTGTGTTTCAGTTCTCTGTAGTTCACATCGGAATGCAATCATCCCATAGTCATTCTTCACTTCCTTAATCACTAAGCATTATCACTGCCTGTTCCATCCATTTTGTCCCAAGGACACAAATTAGATTTTTAACTGCTGAGTAGTACTCCACTGAGTATATGTCCTGTGACTTCATTATCATTTTTATTTTTCTATGGTTTTTTTAAATTTGATAGAGACAGCTAGAAACAAAGAGGGAAGTGGGTGGTAGAGATGGAGAGGGAAAGAGACAGAGAAGCACCTGCAGCCCTGCCTCGCCACTTGCAAAGCTGTCTCCCTGCAGGCGGGGACCAGGGGCTCAACTAGGTCCTTGTGCACCATTGTTGTTTTCGATGGGTTATGTTGTTTTCGCCGGGCTGGCTTCACGGGCGGGTAACAGATGACCAGGGACTCATGGTTGAGCTGTAGGCAGTATCTCTTTATTCATGCAGGACGCAGCACAATCTAAGATGAGCTAAGCTAAACTCAAGTACCCCAAAACTCACAATGCTGTCTTTATATATACTTGCCAAGTAGGGTGGAAACAGGATGTGTCATAGAGAGGGTGGAGAGAAAAGTGACTGGTGAAAATCAGAGTGTGACAAGGAGGGGGCAGAGCAGGCGAGAATCCTATCACTGAACCACAAATGCCCTGGAGGGAGTGCTTTATGTAAATGTAAAAGTGATTTATGTAAATAGACCAAAGCTTTGGATGGGATTAAATCTATCCCTATATAGGCATATGGCTAAGCAGAAGCCAGGGGGAGCTGGCATACTACCCAACACACCGTAACACGTGTGCTCAGCCTGGTGCGCGGCCACCCAGCCCCTTATTTGTTTTTTATGAGTAGTTTTTATTATGTTGTTAAAGGCTTCCCCCCAACTCTCTCTTAAGTGTTCTCACCCGCGCCCACCCACCCAGTATCTTAAACTTCTAATCAGGCAAATGAAAAGCACACGCGAGAGAGCATGTGGGCCCTTTAGGCTGAGACCCGTTTTTATCTGCTGTGGCCCTGCCTTCACTTTCTTTCTAAGCCAGGAGGGACACTCTCCCTGGCCATTAGGGCAAACTGCTCACCAGGAAGAACCAGTGGCTAGTGGCCCTGGAGCTGGCTCTCCCTGAGTGTGGGGCAAAGTGCTCTGGACCTAGCCCTCTGTGCCTCTCCATCGGGCTGCTCTCTGTGGGCACCAGCAAGCATACGTATTTTTCTGGTCATATGAGCTATTTAGCAAATCAGTGAACACCAGAAGGGTTCCTATGAACTACCGATTCACAGCCAATTGGTTAGAAGTGCAGGTGGGCTTGGTGCTTTGGACTTGCAGCTGAAATGAGGGAAGTTTCTTTTCCTTTTTTTTTTTTTTTGCCTCCAGGGTTATTGCTGGGGCTCAGTGCCTGCACCATGAATCCACTGCTCCTGGAGGCCATTTTCCCCCCCTTTTGTTGCCCTTGTTGTTGTAGCCTTGTTGTGATTATTATTGTTGTTATTGATGTTGTTGTTGTTGGATAGGACAGAGAGAAATGGAGAGAGGAGGGGAAGACAGAGAGAGGGAGAGAAAGACAGACACCTGCAGACCTGCTTCACCACCTGTGAAGCGACTCCCCTGCAGGTGGGGAGCCGGGGGCTCGAACCGGGATCCTTATGCTGGTCCTTGCGCTTTGTGCCACCTGCACTTAACCTGCTGCGCTACCAGCCAACTCGTGGAAGTTTCTTTTCTTTTCTTTTCTTTTCTTTTCTTTTCTTTTCTTTTCTTTTCTTTCTTTCTCCCTCTCCTCCTTTTGCAACCAAAATTATTGCTGGTTACATTTCTTGAGGTCATTTTAATTTATTCATTTGTTTTGTATAGAGACAGAGAAATTGAGATGGAAGGGGAAGATAGAGAGGAGCAGAGAGAGAGACAGAGGCAGAGAGAGACCTTCAGCACTGTTTCACTGCTCACTAAGTTTCCCCAGTGAGACCTTCTTTATTTTTTAATATTGGATAAGAGCTAGAGAAGAAGAGAAGGCAGAGAGGAGAGACACCCGCTGCAGTATTTCACTGCTTGGCAAGACTCTGAAAGAAAATCTTGCAAGAGCATTATTCTGGCACAGATGATAATTTTAAAAAAAGATTATGAAGGGAAAGGGCTTTCCTCCAGCTGAATGGCATACAGGCTTGGAGTCCTGGGCAAGCTGAAGCCTCAGTAACCCCACCAAATACTGGTGATGCTCCGAAGCATCTCAGAGTCTTTCCTCGTGGTAAACCAGTAACCCCACCAAATGCTGGTGATGCTCCGAAGCATCTCAGAGTCTTTCCTCGTGGTAAACCAGGAGCCTGTTGATAAGGACATTGCTTCATCTGGCCTGGCCGCTGGTCAGCATCTACTCTGTACTGTGCCTTACAGAACATGGACATTAATCAGGCAAGGCTGGCGTTTTTTGATGTTCCCTGTGTCAGCTCAGTGGGGTATCATTGGCCTAAAGTCCTAGAAAATGCTACAGAAACACATACACCTCAGTGCCCTGTGGTGGAGGAAGATTGCATTTGCTGATGGGAGTAGACACCTAGCAAGAGGAAGAAAGATTCTGTTCATGTGACAACAACTGCCCTGTAAGCCAGCATCCTTACCACCAGACCTCAGCCATGTGATTTCTAAGAAAAAGACCCATCTGGAGTTGAGTGATTAACTGCTTCTAGCTTTGGTGCTATGAGATGTGAAAGGAAGGAAGATAGCGTCTTCTCTCTCATGTAACTTCAGTGAACTTCTTTAAAAAGGTGGGGTTGCCACAGACTTGACATAAAGTCAAGATGAGTGGTTCCATACATGCATGCAGACCCATGCTGGAAAGGGTAGCTGGTGAGTGAGCGGGCAGCCTCCGCCTTCATGGAGAAGCGCTGGGTATTCCAAATGTCTCTGTTCACCGTGGAAGACAGATTCTCCTATGTTTCCCAATTCCCATCATGCAGATCTGTCAAGCCAGTGTTTCATTATAATTTTGGCCCTTAAACAGTGTAATTCTTCCAAAACATGACAGGATTTTCTGAACAGAAATTAGGCCTGGGGCCAAGTTTGTAATAAATCATAAGCTTCATTATCGAGGTGAGGAAAGGGACCAGCTACAGGATGACAGCTGTGCCTTGGAGCAAAAGGCCAGGCTCCATGTGGCTCTTTGAGAAAGGTTCCATTGTAACTTTCGGCTGGCTCCCGAGATGATGGTCTGTGGTGTAGGTGGTGTGGAGAAGGACGGCAACTGGCAAAGGACAAAGGAAGGGGTAGTTGGAGCTGAATGTCCCCTCCAGCCACTGCTCTAGGCAGATCTCGCGAGTGCCCCGAGAAACGTAGCTATGGTGTGGGGCTTAACAACCTGGAAAGGGGAAAAAGAAAACATTTTCCCACTCAAGCCCAATTAAAGGCTGTGTGAAAAACTGGAGACTTTATTTCCTCTCACTCAAAATGAACAAAAGGCCCATTGATAGGGTGGGATGTGATCTCACTTGTGGTTAAAAATAGCTGTGTTGCTTGTATGCAGAATGGCAGGTAAACCAGTCAAAGCTCAGGGAGGCATAACTGAGGAGCAACATAACTGAGGAGAGGACATGCAGAATGCAGTGTTTCCAGAGGAGTCCAGACAACCTCAGACTCAACAGAGGCCCATTGCCGAGGACTGCGGCATGCTTCATCTACCGCAGGCTGGCTGCTGTTCCCTGGACGTCTCGTCTCACGTCAGCTCTGTCCCCTTGGTCCACCGTGCCAAAGTGTGTCTGGTCAGCAGTCAGTGCTGGAAGCATTGTTGTGTGTCATGGAGCCCAGGCAGGCTGCTCTGTGTGCCGCCACCAACTTCACGTCACCTCAGCCGACTTTGCCGCTCTCACACGCTCACTCCTTTCTTTTTTCTCCATCTGTAACTGAGGGAACCTTCACGTCGCCTCAGCCGACTTTGCCGCTCTCACACGCTCACTCCTTTCTTTTTTTCTCCATCTGTAACTGAGGGAACCTTCACGTCGCCTCAGCCGACTTTGCCGCTCTCACATGCTCACTCCTTTCTTTTTTTCTCCATCTGTAACTGAGGGAACCTTCACGTCGCCTCAGCCGACTTTGCCACTCTCACACGCTCACTCCTTTCTTTTTTTCTCCATCTGTAACTGAGGGAACCTTCACGTCGCCTCAGCCGACTTTGCCGCTCTCACACGCTCACTCCTTTCTTTTTTTCTCCATCTGTAACTGAGGGAACCTTCACGTCGCCTCAGCTGACTTTGCCGCTCTCACACGCTCACTCCTTTCTTTTTTTCTCCATCTGTAACTGAGGGAACCTTCACGTCGCCTCAGCCGACTTTGCCGCTCTCACACGCTCACTCCTTTCTTTTTTTCTCCATCTGTAACTGAGGGAACCTTCACGTTGCCTCAGCCGACTTTGCCGCTCTCACACGCTCATTCCTTTCTTTTTTTCTCCATCTGTAACTGAGGGGACTGCGGGTAATTATCTAGATGGCTAGTTGATAGAAGCCGACATACTTGAGACTTGTCCTGATGTGTTTGGATCTGCTGAGGCCAGAGGACCCAAGACTTTGTGTCTTTGAATCATTTGGAATCTTTGTGTTTCACAGAGAGGGAGAGATGGAGCCTGTCATTGGCCCCGAGAGAAGATATGGGTGGCCATACCTCCTGCAGCTTCTCTGCAAGGCGTGGAGCCCTTCTGAGAAAGAGAAGATAACAACAGAAGCTGCAGAAGTTGTTCTAGAAATGGCCAGAGGTGCTGGAGCAGTTGGAGGAGGAGTGACGGTGCTGAGACGCTCAGACAGTGCTGCTTGGACCTCTTCTTCCCAGCAGAGGACTGGCTCTCTGAGAACCAGGTCATGGAGACTTCCTACATCTGCAGAAAATCCCGCTTTGGCCTGCCTCTTGAGGCCTGGCAGCTTTGGAACAGAATGTTATTGGCAAATAGCCACAGGCCGGCCAAGGACCTGTTAGGATTTATGAAGGGGCCGTGATATGTTCTATCCAAGAAGAATGAGATCGAGACTAGAAAAAGGCAGGTCAGATGGAAGTGTGAAATAGAGACTGCTGGAGACCAGTCAGTCCATGCACTCTGTTCCCGTGGGACAGTCAGTGGCATCGCCCGGTCCCTTTGCAGAGGTGGGAGAATATGACTAGACCAGCCCGGGAAAGGTGGGTGGATGTGACTCCCGAGAGCTGTGGGACCGTTCACATGTTGCCTTCACTCCTCTGCCGGCTGCATGAGGAAGACCCAGTAGAGGGCTCGGAGGCGGAGATGACTCCGGCCCTTGAGCGATTATAGCCCTGAGTCTCTCAGATCATACTGTTGTCCTCATCTGATGGTGATGTGAGCAGATCAAAGCTTTGTTGTGAGAAACAGTTGAGATCTGTAACCTTCTTGTCACAGAGTTCCTTTTTAAGTTGTTATCTCTATTTACTTATCGGATAGAGACAGAAATCAAGAGGGGAGAGGAGAGAGAGAGAGAGAGAGAGAGAGAGAGAGAGAGAGAGGCCTGCAGCCCTGATTCACCCCTCTAGAAGCTTTCCCCATGCTGGTGGGATCGGGGGCTCAAATCCATGTCCCTGGGCATTGTAGCATGTGCGCTCGATCTGGTGCGCCACCACTGGGCCCTTATCACAGAGTTTACCATGCGAATCTAATACAGAGCTGAAGGCAGCAGTCACTGTGTTGAGAAATGGGCCAGAGAAACTTGTACCTTCTCTACTATTTGCTATTGAAATTTTCACAAGTACAGCCAAGAGTAACCTATGTTTCCAGGCATGGGGCCTTAGGCGGTAATTGATTTGCTTAAGTTTTCAATTTCCTCATTTCCTTCATAGAAGTTTTTCTTCTTTTCTGTAGTGAATTCATTCCCCTCATAAGGCAAACTGCTACCCCACACCACAGTTATTGGGCTGCATGACCCTTCGTCAGGGAAGGCACCTATATTGCTGTGCAAGGCACCCAAGCTGGGCCCCTGGCACACCACACAGGAACCCTGTGAATGGGAGACGGTGCTGCGGGTTCTAGCCCTCTCGCCGTCTCCCTCTTTTTGAAAATAAGCCAGGCAGGAGTAGTGACACTCTGGGATACAAGAAAGCAAGTCAACAGTTACGTCAGAGTCTGGCTTCAAAGAGCCCTGTGGTCTTGCCTTCCCCTGGTCCTGGAGAAGCAAAGCCAGCTACGGGGATCTGGTGTTAGGGCCCTCAGAGTTCAGGTCCCTAGTTTAGTTCTTTAAGAACAAACTAGACAAACGATTCCATTTTTGTTAATGCTGAGACTAGTATCAGTGTTTTAATGATTGGGTTTAACCAAAAGAAATGGCATGTTTGTTTGTTTGTTTGTTTGAAGCCTGGAAACGTCTTTGAAACCATGTACCTTTTGGAAGTGGGGCAGTCAAGGTGCAAAGATAGTTAATGTCCTTTTCTGCCTGCCTTCTATCTACACCTTAGAGTGTTTGTGAACTGCCAGGAAGGCGGCAAGCCTGCATTGCACCTGGGTCCTCCAGCGTTGGCAGGTCGACACCTGGTTTCCCAGCAGAATCATCGTGATTACCTTTGATTGGCAGCAAAGTGCTTGATGCCACATCTGCACAGACTGAAAGGCCCCTAGCTCTTTTGATGTTTTCCCAGAGTTGCTATTTGCTTGTCTTTAATGATTCACGCGGTTAAATCACAGAGAAATTCACTGTCAGAGAAAGACCGGGCTTGAGCTCACGGTTGACTGAGCTCCCTCCATCAGCCAAGGTGTGATAATGAAAAGGTTCCATCCTTGCAGCAATGCTGTGGTGCTTCCCTGCCATAGTTTACCCTGTGACCTTCACTATAAGTTTGAGAGCCACCGTATCAGCTTTTGCATACTGTGCTTTTAGAAAAAAAATTTTGTTTTCTGGCCTCTGTTTTGCTGGTGTGAGATCTGCAGTTCTTTTAACTATTATTCCATAGGAAGTGGCCTCTGGTTTTCCAAGCTGCTTTTGGTATTTTTTCCCTTTGATTTGATTTGGTTTATTAAAACTTTTCTTTTTATATATATTTTATTTATGTATTTATTACTGGATAGAGACTAAGAGAAATTGAGAGGGGAGGGGGGGAGGTAGAGAGGGAGAGAGATAGAGAGATACCTGCAGCCTTGCTTAGCTGCTATTGAAGCTTTCCCCTGCAGGTGGGGATGAGGAGCTTGAACCTGAGTCCTTGCACTTAGCCAGGTGCACCACCACCTGGCCCCTTCCTTTTGATTTTATATACTGATGTTTCATTCTGATATGTCTTAATGAAAATTCATGTTTTATTCGGCTCAGGATTTAGTATATTTACTTAAATTGTGGATTGCTATTCTAATCTAGAAAATTCTTTGCTACCACATTTACATTTTTATTACTGTTGCCAAAATACCTGTTTGAGTATGGTGAATATTCTCAATTTATTTGAAATAAATACTTTTGTCTTACATTGAAAAAAATAGTTGGTGCAGCCCCAAAGAATACAAAGTCGGGATCTGAGAACTGGGTGTATACCCATACTTGTAGTAGCTGCTACTGGGACATTCACAATAGCCAGAAGGTAGAAGCAACCGTATCTTTCTTTCCCCCCAAATGATGTTTCGGGTTACCTACTAAGTGCTACAGTCAGTTTTGCATGTCCGTCATAAAATGTCTTTTCCTGGAAAGTGAAACTATTAGAATAGGACTGAGGAATAAGTCTTAGCCTTGAATGTCACCAACACCTGGACTTGAGGCATCTTTTAAATCATAGTTTTTTTTTTTTTATCATTTTATTGAGATTTGGTTTGTGGGGCTGTTGTTGGCTCATGAGTATGGTATTGTCTCCCCATGCCAGGTGTCTGCACACCATTCCCACCTCCAGCCAAGTCCCTCTTCACCCTGTGCACTGGACGTCTGACGCCTTCAATTCCCCTTCTCTCCCCAGTCTCGAATCCTTTGTTCTGAAGCGACACATCTCAGGCTCCAAGTCTCCTCACTCCTTTCCCTTTCCGACTCTCTTCTTAAGTCTCACCTACAAGTGAGATCCTCTGATTTTCACCTTACAAAGATAAAATGTCGTTATTTCTTACCATTTCCTCACTCCATCATCAAGACTTGTTGCTTCTGTCCTTTTTTTTTTTTTTTTTTTTTTTGTTATTTAACACCAAAGGTCTGTGTCCCTACCCCCACCTCCCTATAATGACGCTGAAAATCTACCCTCACCCCCCGCCCAGAGTTTTTTACTTTGGTGCAGTACTTCAAACTCAGTCAAGTTCTGCTTTGTATGTCCCTTTCTGTTCTTCACTCTCAACTTCTGTTTATGAGTAAGATCATCCCAAACTCATCTTCATCTTTCTGACTTACCAAAATTCCTTCTAGCTCCATCCAAGATTGGTCGGAGAAAGTGGGTTCATTATTCTTAATAGCTGAGTAGTATTCCATGGTGTATATAGACCACAAGTTCAGTGTCTGTCCTTTCTGATGTTTGACATGCTCCTAAGTGTCGAGTGGCCTGGCTGTTGTCTTTATTTACATTCCTCGATTAATTACTGACAAGGACCATTTCTTCAGTCCTGCTGGTCATCTGGGCATCTTCTGCAGTGAAAACTCTATCCATGTCCTCCCCCATTTTAGTGTGCTTTATTTTTATGTTTTCTGAGCTTTTTGTGTATTTTGATATTAGCTCTCTGTCCTATATATGGATGTAAAGACCCCCGCTCACTAGGGTGGCTCCGTTCTTGGTGATCATTACTTTGGCTGTGCAGAAGCTTTCAGTTTGCTACGATCCCAGTGTTTTATTGTTGTTTGTGTTGTCTTTGCTATTGGACTTGATTCTTCAACGATGTTTGTTGGACAAATATCACAGAGGGTTTTTTTTGTTTGTTTGTTTGTTTGCCAGTGTTTTCTTTTATGTATTTGATGGTTTCTGGCCTAATGTCTATATATTTGATCCACTGCGAGTTGATCAGTAGTGATCTGTGGTGGTCTAGTTTCATTCTTCTGAATGTTTCAACCAAATTTTCCCAGCACTATTTGCTGAAAAGACTCTCCTTGTTCCATCTGATGTCTTGAGTCTCTTTTCAACAATTAATTGTCTGTAGGTACAGGGCAACCTATATCTTTTAATGGGTGAGTATATAAACAAAATATGATATAGATACACAGAAGGAATATTATTCATATCTTAAAAAGAACAGAAACACTGACACATGCTACAGCATAGCTGAAACTTAAGAACAACAACAACAAAAATACTGTTGGAGTCCTCTTATGTAGAGATGCCTAGAATAGTCAGATTTATAGAGACGTAGAAATGAAGGGAATGGGTTTCAGCTTGGAAAGAGAAGGAAGGAAGGGGAATAGATAACATAATGGTTATTCAAAGAGATTCTCATGCCTGAGGCTTCAACATAAGCCAGAGCTGATCAGTGCCCTGGTAAAAAAAAAAAAAGAAAGAAAGAAAGAAAGAAAGAAAGAAAGAAAGAACGAACTCTGGAGCTAGATGTTGGTAAGAATTATACAACATGGACTGGGGAGACAGAATTATGATTATGGTAAAGACTTTCAAGTCTGTAACCTTGAGGTCCAAGTTTTAGTCCCTACCACTGCCATAAGCCAGAACTCAGCAGTGATCTGGTCTATCTTTCTATCTGTATCTCTCTCTCATTAAATGTAATAAATAAAATGTTAAAAAAGGACTTATTTAAAAAGAGTTGCACAACAGTGTGAATTATTTAATGACACTGAATTATCATTAGGAAATTTAACTTTTTAAATCAATTTAGCCGTTTACAAGTAGACCTGAAGCCTTAAAAAATGTTTAAAACCTAAGTACAGCACTCCACAATGGTAGAGCCAAGGATGTGCTCAAAGATGCAACTCTACTGGCATGGCAAACCAGAGCAAAAAATAAACAAGTGGAACTAGATCCAGTAGAAGACCTCTGCAAACAAAAATACTGTCAGTAGAGCTGAAAGACACCTACCAGCTGGGAGAAAACTTTTCACAACGTTTTATCTGACAACTCTACTGGCACGGCAAACCAGAGCAAAAAAAATAAAGTGGAACTAGATCCAGTAAAAAAAACCTCTGCAAACAAAAATACTGTCAGTAGAGCTGAAAGACACCCTACCAGCTGGGAGAAAACATTTCACAGCGTTTACCTGACAGGGGCTAATACGCAAGACAGTACGTGCCTGTAAAGACCTGGGCTTGCTTCTGTTCACTGTGGTACAACCTACAACAGCCAAGACACGGAAACAACCCAGATGCTCAGGAGCAAACATGGAGACTCAGAGTCACGTAGCTTAAACAAATAGAGCACCACTCAGTTATCCAGAGACGCGACATTTGCCTTTTGCTGCAACAAGGATAGAACTGGAGGAGCTTATGTTCAGCAAAACAAGTCAGAAGGAGAAGGACACATACTGGGTCACCTTGCCCATATGTGGGGTATAAAGAGAGAACACAGCATAGGCATTGGCTTCGACAAAGAAAACCAAGCCTTTACTGGGGGTGTGGATCCACCTGCCGACACCCCTGTCTAGCGGAGAAGCAGTTACAGAAGCCAGACCAATCGCCTTGTGCACCCCATTAAAATCCTGGGTTCATGCTCCCAGAGAAGAGGAAATGATAGGGGAAGATGCCCAGAGGGCTCTGAACCCCAATTCCATCAGGACCCAGAGAGAGAAGAGGAAAAAAGGAAGGACATTCGGAAGCAGTGATAGCTGTAGGTACGACTCAGAAAGGAAGAGAAGATGGGACCGTGGGAAAAATGTGCAAATGTGTAAATGCAGACAGTTGTAGAAACAGTAGTCCACCCATATCTGTGATCTTGGAAGAGCCACTGCGATTTCTAATGGAGGGAATGGGGACACGGAACTCTGGGGGGGGGGGGAACAATGTGCAATTATACCCTGTTATCTTATCATTTTGTAGATCAGTATTAAGTCACTAATAAAACTTACAAACAGAAAACCGAACTTTTCAACTGACTGCGGAACAGAGGTTACCTGGGAGGACTGGGTTGGGGGGGGGGGGAGGGCGTTCCTTGATCAATGGTGGAGGGATATTGGCGCTTTGATAGTAGACATGGTGTGATGCATAATTTGAAAAGGTGTGAAATTCACTTCCAAATTAACACAGTTCTTGAAAAGGCACATTACTGGAAAACTGTGTTGGGGCGATGTGACAGTCCCCTGCCTCACCCTCACAACAGATGGGAGTAGCTTATTTAGTTTCCTTTCTGTATCTATTTATTTATCTGTTTATGTACTTACTTTACATGGAAGCACCCAGTCAGTGATTAATTTTTGCTGCTTTGAACTTCTAAGCAAAAGAATAAAGCAGTCATTTCCTCATCTTCCTTCACAACAAAGAATCAGGCTTCTGTGTTCTTTGAGTCCTCTCTCTCCTCCTCCGAGGAGAATGGTTGGCTTCCCCGTGTTTTCAGCGCTGCTAAGAAAGACAGCCAACACCTGTGTCTCGACTTGTTGTTCTGGAGCTTGGGAGCTGCTCCCAGTGAGGAACAGGGCAGTGGAACCCACGGGGACTTGGAAAGGCTAAGAGATTGAGTCCTGGTGCTAGGAGGGAGTGAGGGGACAGGGCTGAAATGACTCATTCCTGCATCATGGAGTCATTGATTGTAGTGCAGTTTATTTTGCTTTTGTTTTTACTAGAACACTGGTAAAACAACAAAGCAATAACAACAAACAGAGCTCTTGCTTGTGATGCTGCTGGAAATGGAACTTGAGGCTTGGTAGTCTCCAGAAAGTCTTTCTGTACAACCCTTACACTCTCCCCAGCTGGAACGTGGCTTCCAAGGTGAACCGCACCCCCTCACATGCACAGCGTAACTGACAGAAGCCCCCTCAGGGGCACAGCGTAATAGCAGCAGGGGCAAAGGGGAGTGAGTGAATGTTCAACACCACTGCCACGGATTAGGGGCAGCTCCTGCCTTTACTGGGGAGGAGGCTGCATGGCTGTCTTGTTCTGGTCTCAGTCACTAGAGGAGAGAGAGGCAGGGAGCCTGAGCTTGGGGGCAGGGGAAGGGATCAGTGCTCAGAGTTGGAGCTGAGTCAGCGAGGGAAGAAACAGAAGCAGGAGACTGCCTGTACCTTTAAGCACCACCCTGGAACGCCGCCATTGGGCACAGGGGCCTGCATTTTGCTCTCTCCATCGGATCTGTGACGCCCATTGTCTCCTCACCCTGAGGGCCACTTAGGAAGAAGGAACAGATGGCCGTGTGCGCGGCAATACTCCTGCCCACTGTCAGGAGTGAGCGTGTTCTTTCCCGTCGGTTCCGTTTCCTTTCATCCAAAATCTAATTGCTCTTTGTACTCAAGGCAATATGTTGTTTTTGACAGTGAAGGTCGGTTTAGAGGTTCTCACCTCCCTGAGAGCTGCATCCACAGAGACTGCCCTGTTCACATTTGTCTGGTGTACATCCCGCACTTCCTCACGTTATTTTTAGAGATTTCTTTGTTATTTATTTATTGGACACAGACAGAGGGAGATTGATTGGGAAGAGAGAGACAGAGAGGGAGAACGATGCCTGCAGCACTGCTTCACTGCTCATTAAGCTTCCTCCTACAAGTGGGGACCAGAGGTTTGAACCTGGGACCTTGCGTGTCATCACGTGTGCTCTCCTCTCCTGTGCTCCCCCATCTGTCTTTATCCACGAAGCTCTCTGCCCAGATGTGCTGACAGTGGTGGACTCGGCCTTTCACATGCTCAACACTTCTTCCTGTAGTGGACGACAGAAAGAAAGTTAGCTGTCTATGAGGGGTGCAAGCCTATTACTTTCTTTTTTTTTTAAAGTTGTCTTACTTTTAAAATAATTACGTACTTATTTATTAGAGACTGAGAGAAGCCGAGAAGGGAGGGGAACATAGAGAGGGAGAGAGACAGAGTGACACCTGCAGCCCTGCTTCATCACTCATGGAGCTTTTCTCCTGCAGGTGGGGACTGGGGGCTTGAACCTGGTGCTTATGCACTGTAATGTGTGTGCCCAACCAGGTGTGCCACTGCCCAATCTCAAGCCAGTTTCTGTCTCTTCCTGACCAACCAGACCTGAGACAGGATTCCTAAGATGTGTCCGTGTAGGTCTTCACTGCAGGCCCCCGAAGAGAAGCAGCGTGTTCCTTCAGGCCTCTGAGATCTGCCTTGTTTAGGTGGCTGGTCTACACTGCTCACAGGGGCGGAGATTACCGGCAAAGCCTGGACTCAAGAGTGGCAGAGGGGTGAGTTCCACGTCACACAGACTTTTCAAACTCCTCTCACGCCATCAGATGCCGTGACTCCCAAGTCGGTATTGCTCGTGGGTCAGCTTCCCTTTTGACTCCCTTGAACCTTCTTACTGCACAGTTTCCCTCAGAGCGTTGGTTTGCGCCAGGCAGATTCAACTGCAGGAGCAGCTGCACAGCTGGGAGGAGGCAGGCTGCAGCCCAGGCACTGGCTGCTAGGACAGAGGGAGGCCCACACAGCCGAGAAAGTAGCCGAGCTTGCTGCTGTCCCAGCTGAAGCCAGGCAGCTCCTGACTGACAGCATCGAAAGACAGGCCTCCAGGGGCCTGGCACAGCCACTTAGTGCACACAGGGCCATGTGCAAGGACCCAGGTTCGAGCCCCCACTCCCCACCTGCAGGGGCGGACTCTTCACAAGGTGTCTGTTCTTCTCTCTCTTCCTCTCTACCTCCCTCTTCTCTCTCAATTTCTCCCTGTCCTATTAAAAAAAAAAAAAGGAAGAAAAAAACAAAAGGCCTCCTGGAGTGGCCAGCACCAAGCCTGGTGATAAGCCTGGTAGCAGAAGAAACAGAATGAAAGACATGCCTTGAATATCTCACAGTGAAGTTTTTGTTTTTGCTTTGACAATTCAATACAAAGCTTTTTTCTTAAAGAAAAATAAAAGCAACCCAAGAAATAACACCCCCGTCGTCTACTATGCTGTCTGCAGAAACAAGCCCTTAGCAGTGCGACTCTAAGGATGTGTGAGCTTTCAGCAGGCGGCCTGGTGCGGGTGAGCACTTGTGTTAGCTCCCCATGTGCCCGCCTCCTGTGCAGCATGGGGCCAGCTCCCCTGCCCGTCCCCCTGATCACCGTGGCTCCACTCAGCCAGCACAGTGAACTTGCCTTCACTTGCTGCCCTGTCACCGTGAACTTGAAACAGAGACAGTCCTCCCTCCTCTTGTGCCCCTAAGAGGCTGCTGTCTGGTCTGCTGTAGTGTTTCCGTCTGTCCTCTGACTGGGGCAGTAACTGGACTCTGTCTTGCCAGCCCTCACAGTTCCCCTTGGGAGAGTGCACAGGCCCTTCACACTGGCCTGCGGGGCTCAGCCATTAAACCAAAGACTCTGGTGCCACCTCCACCCTTTGTCTCCCTCCATTCTTGTATTTGCCTCCGTGACTATGCAGATAAACCCACTTCTTTATCCAATGGAGAATTCACAGTTCCGGCTCATTATTCAACAGATTTTTATCGCAGCAAGTTTGCTGTGTTGGAAATTAGGAGCACACGCAGATGTTTGCCTGCCCTTCTTCCTTTTTTTTTTTCTCTCTTTCCTTCCTTGTTTCCTTAATTCTTTTTTCTCTCTCTTGCACTTAAAGCTGAATGTCAGCTCACAACCTGGTGCTGCAGAAAACCAAACACTGTCACACCAACCTTTGCATGAAGGGGAAAAGCTTGTTTATTGCCCCTTGAACACTCACACATACCACACACAAACTCACATTCACACACACACACAAACACACACACACATTCACACACACACACATTCACACACATTCACACACACACACATTCACACACATACACACACACATTCACACACATACACACACACATTCACACACACATTCACACACACATTCACACACACACATTCACACACACACATTCACACACATTCACACACACACATTCACACACACACATTCACACACATTCACACACACACATTCACACACACACACATTCACACACATTCACACACACACATTCACACACACATTCACACACATACACACACACATTCACACACACATATACAGACACACACACACACACACACACCAGCTTTTATATGAGTGGAGAACTCTTGTTTGTTGTCAGTTGAACACAGGAATGGAAGGAGTTGTGCTGGGATCAGTCTCCCTCCCCTTTTGTTTGAGGGAGCAGTGTGGGGTGGGGACAGTGGAAAGCCAGCTGATCTCCAGGGCAGGGGTGGAGGCCTGGGGCCATCAGGTCTTCTCTCAGTGGGCTCTCTGGTTCTTTGTCTTGCTGGACCTGTAAGTAAGTAGTCTTTACTATTGGGAAGGGCAGAGTGAGCAAGAATGAGATGAAGGTGTGAGCTGACCCCATCTAGTTAAGTTCTGGTTTCCTCTTCCCTGTGAGGCTCTGTCCCACCTTGAAGGGGAGTAGGCTATGTGAACCCCAGGCATGGCCTCTGGGCATATTTCAAACTGAAGATCTTTGAGAAAATGTCAGAGGTCACTCTGACCTTCCTCTACCCTCTTCCTGGTTCAAACAGTTCCCCAGGAGAGGGGTCCCCACTCACCAGGGCAAAGAAGTGTCCTCATCAGAGGAAGCCTGACTTACAAGTCTGTCACCTCAGCGGGTTAGCCTAGCCTGTTTCTCCACAAACCCCAGATAAAAACACTTAACCCTCTGTTCCTCTGGATCTTCATTTCCTTGTGAAGACCCCTGTGTCACCTAAACAGACATGAAGACTTTGCACACTTTACTCCTGGCTGTCTGCCATCGCTTTCATTGTCAGGCCCCCTCAGGAACCCTAATCAGGTCAAGGAAAGCCCTTTTCTCCCTGTGTGCCCTCTCCCTCTCCCTCTCCCTCTCCCTCTCCCTCTCCCTCTCCCTCTCCCTCTCCCTCTCCCTCTCCCTCTCCCTCTCCCTCTCCCTCTCCCTCTCCCTCTCCCTCTCCCTCTCCCTTTCCCTTCCCTCTCCCTCTCCCTCTCCTTTTCTCTCTTCCCCCTTCTCTCTCTCCCTCTCTATCTCTCTCCCTCTCTCTCTCTCTGCATTTCTTCCTTGATTTTGTATTTATTTTGCTGTGGTGCAATGTGTATGTTACATAATATCATACCATTTCTATCTCTCCTTAAATGTTATTCATGGCACTAATATGTTGGGTAGTATGCCAGCTCCCCCTGGCTTCTGCTTAACCATATGCCTATATAGGGATTGATTTGTTCCCATTCAAAGCTTTGGTCTATTTACATAAATCACTTTTACATTTACATAAAGCACCACACTCCCTCCAGGGCATTGGTGGTTTAGTGGTAGAATTCTCGCCTGCTCCGCCCCCTCTCCTTGTCACACCCTGATCTTCCACCAGTCACTTTTCTCTCCACCCTCTCTATGTCCCATCCTGTTTCCACCCTACTTGGAGAGTATAAAAACAGCTGCTCTTCTGATTAAAGACACTCGGAAATTGCTTTCCGGCTCCGAGAGTTCCAGAGTGTATCTCCTGCGGAAGTTAGTGCGGCACGAGTTCCTGATCCCTCTCCCACGCAGCAGCCTAGATCGGCTCCAGTTGAGTTCTCTCCAACCCAGAGAGCACTAGCTCGGGAAGAAGCACCCTCAGGCCATCCCGGCACTAATATATTCCCTGGCATATTATTTTATGAACTTCCACAAACTAATTCTAATATTTTTTTCTTATTTGTTTATTTACTGGTTAGAGACAGAGAGAAAGCAAGAGAGGAGGTGGGTTACAGAGACACACTTGCAGCCCTGCTTCACCACTGGAAACGCTTTCCCCCTGTAGGTGGGACTGGGAGCTCAAACCCCGGGTCCTCGCACACTGCAGTATGTGCACTCAGCCAGGTGCACCACCAGCCGGCCCTGGTTTTAAGATTCTGTGGGGAGACAGAAGGCCTAGACTAGACAGCACATTAAAGAAGACTGCGGTCAGAAGACTGCCACAACTTGGCATCTTACTGTGAGGCCACAGTGTGAAGACAGCGCCCAAAGTAAGGTTGGGGGAACAGGACGCAGAGCCTAGAGTAGACTCAAGTGGGTGCAGTCACCTGATAGAAGACCAGGGAGCACAGCGGATACAGTGCGGAGAGGTGGTCTTTCTGCCACGCTGCGACGATCGCACATTCAGACGCAAAGCATGGCTCTCTGCAGCGGAGGCAGCCCAGTGTGTGGAGAAGAGAGCTTGGGACATGAGACCTAAGCTTTCACCCCTGCCCCTGCATCCACCAGAGTAGCGTTCTGGTCTCTCGGAACATAAGTAAGAGAGATTTCAATCATTAAAAATGAATCCGAACGCAAGCCTCACGTCCTTCAGCCAGATTAACTGAAAATGAATCACAGACCTAAATAGAAGACACAGTCCTGAGCGATCCCTCCAAGGTGCCGTAGGAGAACATCCGAATGACGTGGGTGGAGTGCCCATCTTTTCATGTTTGTTTTCTTCCTTCGGATAGAGACAGAAACTGAGAGGGAAAGGGGAGGTGGGGGGAGACGCCTGCAGTACTGCTTCACTGCTTGTGAAACTTCCCCCTTCCGGTAGGGACCAGGGTCCCGAACCCAGGTCCTTGTGCAGTGGAATGTGTGTGCTTAACCAGGTGTACCACCACCCAGCCTCTTGTAATGATTTTTTAATATCACACCAAGCTAAAGGTTTGATCTGTGAATAAAATCTGGTATATTAGAATTTATTAAAATAAAACATAAGATCTGCATAAGACACTGTTAAGAGACGGAGGGGCAGGGGGCGGCACACCAGGCTGAGTGCACATATTACAATGCATAAGGACCCAGGTTCGAGCCCCTGATCCCCATCTGCAGAGGGAATGCTTTGCAAGTGGTGAAGCAGGGCTGCAGGTATCTCTGTCTCTCCCTCTCTATCACCTCTTTCCCTCTTGATTTCTGGCTGTCTCTATCCAATAAATAAAATAAAGATAATAAAAAAATTGAGACAACCCAGCTGGGCTGTGCACCTAGTAGAACCCACACGTTAGGATGGACCAGAACTAGGGTTCAAGCCCCCAGTCCCTCCTGGGGGCGAGGGAGCTTCCCAAGCAGTGGAGCTGTTCTGACAGCATCTCTCTTTCTCTCTCTTTTACCTCTCCCTCTCCATCTGTGTCTCTATTGAAAAATAAAAAAGAGGGGGAGTCGGGCGGTAGTGCAGCGGGTTAAGTGCAGGTGGCGCAAAGTGCAAGGGCTGGCATAAGGATCCCGGTTCAGGCCCCCGGCTCCCCACCTGCAGGGGAGTCGCTTCACAGGCGGTGAAGCAGGTCTGCGGGTGTCTGTCTTTCTCTCCCCCTCTCTGTCTTCCCTCCTCTCTCCATTTCTCTCTGTCCTGTCCAACAAGTGACATTAATAACAACAATAATAGCCACAACAACAATAAAACAACAAGGGGAACAAAAGGGAATAAAAGTACTAAAAAATAAATAAAAAAGAAAGAATAGAGGGGAAATGGCCACCAGGAGGTGTGGGTTCACTAGCAGGCCCCATATAAGTGATAATCCTGGAGGCAAAAATGAATTAATAACAAAATTAGATTAGCAAAACAAACCACTGGGATAAAAAGAAAAATATTTGCAGGATATGTGTGATAAACGGGCTGTCGCTCAGAATAAACTCAACACTCAAAAGTAAGAAAACAATCAACCTGAATAAAGCTGAACAGAAAAGCAGCACGCCACCAAAGCAGACAGACCCAGACCGGCGACAAATACGAATACGAAGATTGCCCATCCGTGTCTTACATCACTAGGAAAGGGAAAATGACAACAGGGGCCCCACAGCACGCAGATCAGCCGAGACAAAGTGCGGAACTTGAACTCAGGTGTCGTCTAGGGAGCACACCTGTCTGGTCCTTGCGCTTCGTGCCGTGTGCGCCTAACCCGCCGCACCACTGCCCGGCCCCCAAGGGAGCACACCCGACTGAGGCACACATTACCTGGGGCAAGGATTTGGGTTCAGGGGAAGCTTCATGAGTGGTGAAACAAGTCTGCTGAGGTCTCTCTGTCTCTCTCTCCCTCCTCCTCTTCTCAGTTTGTCTCCATCCCATCACATAAACTAGAAAAGGGGGAAATGGCTACTGGGGGCAGTGGATTTGTAGTGCTGGCACCCAGCCCCGGGAGTAAAACTGGTGGAGAGAAGACGTCGTTGTGCAGGGTGTGGAGCTCAAGGCTCTATCACTGGTGAGATGCGAAGTGGCAGAGCCGAACTGGAAGGTGGCTTGGCACACAAAACCAAATGATGGGGCCGGGTGGTGGCACACTTAAAAAAAAAAAAGGAGGAAGAGGCAGAGTTTAGGAAAACACCTTTCCTAAGACCCCCACCTATCCCAGGCCCTAGAGAGTAATAACTGTCCCGCTGCCCCCTTGTAGACCGAGCCGCTGAGGTCAGCAGGGCACGCTGCCCTCTGGAGTCCGTACTTTGACCTAACCCACCACGTCCCTCTGCCTGTGTTTGTGGTCTCTTTCTGGACACTGACAAGAAGCTGTGCCACGTCCCAGGCACATTTTCTCTGTCTCCCAAGACCCCACCCAGAATGAGAGGGAGGAAAGAGCTGAGGGATACAAAGTGTTCACGGGGCAATGGAAACATTCTCCAGTTCTGGTCGTGATTTTGCTCTGATCATGTTGAAGCCTTTCAAAGGAAAGGGCTCGTTGTGCACGAGTGCCCTCCGTGAAGGTGAGAGACCTGGGCCGCCAGCTCAGTGTCAGTAGCAACAGTGCGACTGACTCTCTCGCCAAGCAGGTCTGCTGACAGGTGAGCATGAGACACAGGGGATGTCCACCTGGAGGAGGATGTATGCCTCGGACTTTAGAAACGGGCTTGGACTGTTCATTTCCAAATCTGAGCATCTAAGGCAGCCAAAGGACACTCCTCACAGTATGGTGCTCACACTGCATGATCCACACTGCCAACAAAATAAAAAGGGTCTGGGCAGTGGGGCGTCCATTTAAGCGCACACAGTGCTATGCGCCAGGACCAGAGCAAGGATCCGGGTTTGAGCCCCGGCTCCCCACTTGCAGCAGGGACGCTTCACGAATGGTGAAGCAGGTCTGCAGGCGTCTGTTTTTCTCTCCCCTCCTCTCTCAATTTCTCTCTGTCCTCTCCAATAAAATGGGGGGAAAAAACAAACAAAAAAAAGAATTAAAAAATTACAACGTGCCATTGGATGTATACCAGTTACATTGTTTAAACAAGTAACTGACTTGTGTAAAAAGAAATCAGCTTATTTCACTAGGTGAAAGTCTTCGTGGCCAGTATCAGCAATGAAGAGAAGGTGAGGCAACACCGGGGCATTTTTAAGACAGAAGGACGAGTGAAAACAGCGGCAGGTGGGTCCTCGCACCAAAAAGTTTTGTGAGAATGTGTGTGTGTGAGCAGGACTAGGAAAGCAAGTGCAAGGTAAAAAGGCCTCTGCGGGGCAGGTGTGGCGCAGGGGTGCCCTCCACTTGCCTTTCATGGCTTATCCCTTCCTTCCTTTCTCTCCTTCTTTCCTTTACTCTCTCTCTCCCCTCTTTCTTTCTTCCTTTCTCTCTTTCTTCTTACCAGAGAACTGCTGAGCTCTGGCTGATGGAGCCTCAGACATGAGAGCCTCTTTGCATCACCACTATGCTGTGTGCCCCCACCCCCATGGCTTAGCTCTTCTGCTGTGTCTCTGTATATCTTGATATGCGTCTCCTGACACCTTCCTTTGTTTTGCATCCACCCAGCGGCCATTCCCTCTGGGGTTGCTGCTCTGGTGCTGTAACCCGGCAGCTGCCCGGGGCACCGTGTTCCTGCTGTGTTCCGGTCCTGGTGGGGCTGTGGGTGGCAGCTGACGGGCTCTCCTGTGTGTGTCCGTGCTAACAGGAATCTGGCTTCTGCTCCCGCCTGGAGCTGTCGCGAGGGATTCTGTGCCCAGACTGGTTCTCTTTCGCAAGTGCCCCTTCTTAGTCGTGTCCCGCCCGCTTTGCTTTTCTGCCACCTTCTCATCCGACACGCTGGTGTGTGTGAGTGACGCCAGGCCTCAGCCGCGTCCAGCAGGAAGTGCGAGGTGCTACTCCATGCGGGCCCGGAGACATGCAGACTTCCACTCCCGCTCCTCCGTCCATCTCCCTCCCTCCCGACACTGGTTTTGCACAGAAGCCACGGGGAAACATGCTATTACACTTTCCCAAGTGTCAGAAAGGCCATTTTCCAGGGAGGTGGGCTCAGCAGGTCAACACCCAGAAATGGGCCTTTGAACTACACCCCACTGGCTCCAGGTACCGACGGCACCTGCCAGGATGATGCTCCCCAGCTGCCTGAGGTCAAGCCGTTCCTCGGGATGTTGAGCATGGAGGGGCAGCGTCCTGGGACAGACTGCCGTGTGTAGCCCCTGGATAGTGTGGGCTCTGGGCCTGGGCTCAGTGGTTGCAGGCCATAGCCAGAGAAACACCTGCCAGGGGTCTTTCCCCTGGATGGCCTTGACATGACGGGGACAGAGGAGTGGGGTGGCGGTGGGGCATGCCGAGGCCTCAGCGTGCCACATTTGCACTAAGCTCCAGGAAGCTGTCAGGGAGAATCATTCACAATGAGAAGACAGCCCAGTGTTGTTCAAACAGCTCCTGGGGGGGGGGGGGGGGACACAGCATAGTGGTTATGCGAAGAGACTCTCATGCCTGAGGCTCCAAAGTCCCAGGTTCAATCCCTTGCACCACCATAAGCCAGAGCTGAGCAGTGCTCTGGTAAAAATAAATAAATAAATAAATAAAACAGCTCCTGGCAGTAGCCGTGCTATGGATCAGCTCTACTTGAAGTTTGCACAGACATGTTTTGCAGTAATGCATTTTTCATGTTGCATGTGAAATTTGACAGCTGGAATCCTGGGGGCCTGGGCCTGGGCAGTGGCCCAGCTGATAAGTGCTTGTGTCATCATTCACAAGAACCCAAGTTCAAGTCCCCACCAGCAGGAGGAAGGACCCACAAGTGATGAAGCAGGTCTGCAAGTCTCTTCTCTCTCTCTCTCTCTCTCTCTCTCTCTCCCTCCCTCTCCATCCCTTTCCCCTCTCAGTTCTTCTCTAATAAAATAAGTAAAGTTTTAAAAGCACTAAAAAAGGAGGTACAATTCCTGGGGGGGAACCAGGCGGCGGTGCACAGGAAAAGTGTACATGGGGCAGTGCTGCTAGTGTCTCTCTTTCTTCATTCCCTCTCTATTTCTCTCTGTCCTTATCAAATAAAAAAGGGGGGGGGTATTTGACACCCCAGAAATGGTGGGTTCATTGTGTAAGCACTGAGCCCCAGCAATAACCCTGGTGGGGGAAAAACATTTCTAGGGAGAAGGAGGAGAAACCTATTCATCACTTGGGGTGCCCACAGCCTTTGGCGAGAGCAACTCAGGGGGACAGTCAGAAGATCTGCGCCTGGTCTGCTGTTCTGCCTACGGGTCTGGAGGATGTTAACCCAGCTAAGAGCCGGTGGTGGTGGTGGGGGTGTGTGTGTGTGTGCAGTGTCTCAAGAAACCACAGATCCCCTTCCCACGATGGGCAGCAGATGCAAACAAACCTTTTTCTCCTTTGCACAGGGGTCGGGTGGTGGCACACCTGGTTGAGCACAGGTCACGGTGCGCAAGAACCTGGCTTCAAGCCCCTGGTCCCCACCTGCAGGCAACAAGCTTCATTCTGATGCACAGCAGGGCACCTGAGCCTAGACACTCAGTGACAGCTGCACTGACTGCAGGGAAGGGTGCGGCTGCTGCGGAGCTGGGGGCTCGAGGGTTCTCAGCTCCAGAACCGTTAGCCTCAGCTGTGGGCACTCGAGACTTTCAGGTTGTTCCTGGCTCTGCCTTGCAACTGACTGTATGCTCAGACTCAAAGTGATCTGCCTTCTGGAGGAAAAAACAACCTTACACAGGAAAAGAAGAGCAAGAGGAGGAGGAGGAGAGGAAGGAGAAAAATGGAGAAAACCTCACTGTAGGAATCACAGTGTCATACGACTTATTTCAGTAACTTAGTGCCACTGAACAATACCAGAGTTCTTATAAAATGGTCTGTTGCAGGAATGGAAAGTGAAAAAAAAGACTATATGAGATTTCTCTTTCTGTAAATACCCATTTGACAGTTTATGCCCTTGAGTTTTATTTGCCGATGTCTGCAGAGAATTTTCAAGTCTTACAAAGGAAAGATCTAGAAAACAAAGCAAGCTGTAGCTCTGCTGGCCTCTACCCTGCTCGCAAGAGGCTTCAGCTCCTGTTCAGCAGCTTGGTCCCTGTGACTGTGAGGTGTCGTCCGTTCGCCCTTCCCTGGCACTCTTGCCCGGGCACTAGGAGGGCACTCTGCTACCCACCCCAGGAAGTGCCATGGCCACTCATTGCTCTGCTAGCAATAGTGAAATATTACTCGATCTCATTCTGAATCTTCCATTCTTGCAGGATTCTCTTCAGAACTGTTATGTAAGATAAGCGCTTGATATTTCTCTTAGTGACATATACATAGAAATTCTCAGGTTGTTGTTGTTGTTTTTCCACTAGAGAAAAGACAATACAGCCACAGCCGCCATGGCAGCAGCAGAGTCTAAACAATCTCCAAGGTCAGGGCAAGGTAAAGGAGACCTTCTTTATCTCCTCCCAGACGAAAACAAGAGGCGGTGCATTGCCACTGCAGAGCAAGACGCTCTGGGCAGACATGAGGATTTGGGAAGTGGAGGCCGGATTGGCTGGTGGGTAGAATCTCCTTCCCCGAGGCATTGAGAAGCTGGAACAAGAACCGGGCAAGACTTGAGTGCCCACTGGTTTGCTTGGAGAAAAAGTTAGCCTGGTGCCCAGGTGTTCGAAAGGATGTCACTGCCCTGCCTCCTGTGTCTCCTCAAATACTCCAACAGGCCAGACTGACAGTGGTAAATAGCTCACATTCCACAGCACTCCAACGTTTTCATGTTGCTTCCTTTGGAGACATATGTGTGTATATATATAATACTTACTGTTATTTTAACCAGAGCACCATCAGTCTGGCACATGTGCTGGGGCTCAAACACAGGAGTCTGTGCTTGTAGATTCAGTGTCGTAGTGAGCGTGCCTGCCCGGAATCTTCCTGGGGCCTTACAGGGATGCGGTGGGACTGCAGGGGAGTGTTGGCGCCATCATCTGTGGGAGAAGGCAGAGTGTGCTGCCTGTGCCCGTGCAGCTGGCCAGTGCCGCAACTGCGTCTCGAGGCACGTGCTGACTTGGAGACCAATTTGTAGTTATTTTTATTTAATTATTGCATAGAGACAGAAATTTGGAGAGAAATAGACACCTACAAACTTGCTTCACCACTTGTGAAGCTCCCCCCCTGCAGGTGGGGATCAGGGGCTCGAACCTGGGTCCTTGCTCACCGTAAGGGGAGCACTTAACCAGGTGCGCCACCGCCTGGCCCCTGAAAACTCAAGTCTAGTGAACCACTAGGCAGGCACCGTGGCTATACACTGCTGTCTAAATTGCATTTCTGAAAGTCTGCCATGAGGTGGAAAATGAGTCTCCTTGTCTGTTGGTCTGCTTCTGGATTCTGCTTGTGAAGCCTTCTGTTTTTATCATCACATTGGGTTCGCCTGTGTTGCTTGCTCTGTGTTCTGTTTGCACATCCACTGTTGGCTGGGCACCCGGCTGCCTCCGGGATATTGGTTTGGTCCCAGCCCTCCCCACCCCCCGCCTCTGGGACATTTGGTTTAGTCCTGGCTGGTTCCTGCTTCTTCCTTCTCCCCGCCCTGACACTTCCGCCGGAGGAGAGACATGGAGGACAGAATTCGGTTGTGATTAGATTAGATTCGTTTTTTGAACTACATCCCCTCTTGTGAATAAAGATAGAACTGCGTTCTCAGCTCAGTCATGAGTCCCTGGTCGTCTCTGTCTCCCGCCCGCGAAGCCAGCCCGGCGAAAACGACACTTGTCCACATTAGATAGCAGGATGCTGGCTTGACTTCCAACTGGTATTCACAGAAATGACACAAGCCACAGATGCAGTTACTTTGAAAAAGCCAAGGTGGGGCAAAGGAGGGAGAGGGAGAGCCATTTCCTCCTCTGCCTAATTGCAAGGCCGACTCAGCCGAGAGGCAGTGTCCCCGGGGCTTCTCCAAGCCCGGAGCCTCCAGCCCACGCACTGTGGGGCAGCACTGGCCTTGCTGGAGGCAGGCAGTAGCACAGGGTCCAGTCGCAGCTTCACCACCCACCCCAAGTGGGCTCCTGCCGTTTCCTTCCTTACGGTGGACTGAGTAGACATACGCCGTTTGTCATCCTCGCCAGGGCTTCACTGCTCAAGGCTGGGCTCTTCAGACTGAAAGAGAGAGAGCTAGGAAGGAGATGGGGGAGACAGATTGTGGCTCTCCATTCTCATTCTCACATACAGACTGGTTACACTCGTGCCAGGCGCAGAACAGCAATGTCTGTGAAGTCAGAAAAATAATCGGTATTCCACAGGATTTGTGAGCATGAAAGAACTAAGGCGTGTCTCGCACTTCTGTAGGAAATGTTGGTCTGAGCCTTGAGAAGAAGGGCTTGTCTTGTTCTGTTTCCAGATGTTGCTTTTATAAGAGACACATGTTTATAAATTTCCATTTATAGGCAAACTCCTTCCACAAATATCTGTAAATATATGTGCGTGTGTAAATGCCTGCCCTGTCTACACAGTCACACCTGTGCCTATGTGTGGACAGGTCGGGCAGACTAAGCGCACACCACAGTGAGGGCTTCACTGGCTTTCACCTGGCTCTGCTTCCAGCTTAATTACGGCACCTTCAACTCTGTCTCTCTGTGCAGAAGGGGTGAAGCTTCGTGGTTTGCTTGGAGGAAGGAAAAGTGCCCTCCTGCTGATTCTGACCACAGATGTCAGCCACATGACACCTAGTAGCACAGCCACTGTCAAAAATCCAGAGAGAGAGAGAGAGAGAGAAGGGGGGAGAAAGAAAGAAAGAGACAGAGACAGAGAAAGGAAAAGAAAGAAAGGGAGGAGAGAAAGGAAGGAAGGGAGGAAGGGAGGAAGGGAGGAAGGAAGGAAGGAAGGAAGGAGAGAAGGGCCAGCCAGACAGACAGACAGGTGTGCTGTTAGGTGGAGTGGTGTGAGGAGAGGTGTGGCGATGGGGCCTGTGAGCGCCAGTTGTCTGCAGTGGAGAGATTCATTCTGACAGGGCAACAGAAGCTTCCAGCTCAACAAGTTTCCCACAGCCTCTTAGAAACAAGGGTGGTTCTGGGGAAAGCAGCAGCGGCGGTGGCTTCTCTGCCAGAGGGCAGGGTTAGCTGCAAGCTGGGGAGGTGGGTCCAGGGAAGCCAAGACAGGAGCACCTGCCCCTGCAGCCACATTCCCAAGGCTGCAACACAAAGGCCGTAGCGTGTGCATAAGAATATTCCAAGCAGGAGGCCGAGCGGTGGTGCACCTGGTTGAGCGCACATGTTACAGTGCACAAGGACCCAGGTTCAAGTCCCTGGTCTCCACCTGCAGGAGGAAAGCTTTGTGAGTGGTGAGGCAGGGCTGTGGGTGTTTCCCTGAGTCTCTTCCTCTCTATGTCCCCCTTCTCTCTCAGTTTATGGCTGTCTCTATCCAATAAAGAAGGATACTTTAATTTTTTTAAAAGAACATTCCAAGCAGGAGGAATAGGGGATGTCTGGCATTTACAGAGAATAGACTGTGTGGTCTAATACCCCAGTCCTTCTTTTTTTTAAAGTTTTTTAAATTAATTAATTTCCTTTTGTTGCCCTTGTTGCTTTATTGTTGTAATTATTATTGTTGTCTGTCTTCGTTGTTGGATAGGACAGAGAGAAACAGAGAGAGGAGGGGAAGACAGAGAGGGGGAGAGAAAGACAGACACCTATAGACCTTCTTCACCGCTTGTGAAGCGACTCCCCTGCAGGTGGGGAGCGGAGGGCTTGAACTGGGATCCTTACACTGGTCCTTGCACTTTGTACCACGTGCGCTTAAGGCACCGTGCTACCGCCCGACTCCCATTAACACCCCATTAATGGCCTTTGGAGTTGACTTTTGTGTGTGGTGCGATAAAGTGGTTCAGTTTCATTCTCCTGTAGGTTTCAACTCAATTTTCCCAACACCATTTGTTAAAGAAACTCCCCTTTCTGCATTTAATATTTTGGGCCCCTTTGTCAAAAACTAGAAAGAACTTGAAGGAATCCTATGAAGTGAGATCAGCCAGAAAGAGAAGGATGAACATGGGATGATCTCACTCATGGGCAGAACTTAAGAAACAAGGCGAGAAAAGGGAAACAGAAAGCAGAACTTTGGACTAGTGGAGTGTAGTGCACCGAGGTAAAGGGCTCTGGGGAAGGAGGGTGGAGGGGTCGGGCGGGGGGAGCTCTCACGTCCTGGTCCGTGATGATGGAAGAGGCCCTAAGCTGGGGAGTATTTTGCAGACACCTGTTCTGGCAGGATGTGCGGTCGGACTCAAGTGCCAACAGCTGTAAAGCATAAACCTCCAAGTAGGTGACTAACTAAGGTGGCCAGGGCTGTGAGCACAGTGACAGGAGGTGGACCGAGTTGACCTTAGAGGCCACTGAAAACACTGTCTCTCTGGATGAACGACAGGGCCCTGGCGGGACCCTGAGCAAAGGAAGCCCCTGCTCTGACGTCTGTGCTTGAAGCATTTCCCCCCGCTGCTGTTTTCAGGGTGGGCACTTGAGGGCGGGCAGGCAGCTGGGTGGCCAGTCTAGGGAAGGCCCGGGGCACTGGGTAGAGCCCACTGGGCCACAGCGGGTATCCGCAGCTCAGAGTCACACGCAGGTCTGCCGAGGTGGCACAAGGATGAGACTGCAAAGCACAAGGCAATGCTTGTTTGCGTCAGCCGCCGTGTTATCTTGTGTGGACTCGTGCAGCTGAGCAAGACCACGGGCAGTGCACATCACTACAGCTTCCCCGCGCTGTGCCCGAGCCCGAGCCCACGACTGGGCAGGACTCAGGGAACACAGTTTCTCTTTCTCCCAGGCTCAGCTCTGTTTTCCCCCGTTGAGACAAGGAGGGAAGGGCTCTGCCGGTCACTTCACAGTTCCTGATTCCTGTGGAGCCCTTCTGATTTTGAGCATTCAGAATAAATGGGCTCCCCCTTCTTATGCATTTCATCTCTGAGACGCCGATCTGGAAGCTAAAAGTGGCCAGATGGACTTGCTTAGCATGCCTGCCTGGTGAGGGGAGGTGGGCTGTCCACAGCAGGACAGACAAACATCCCTGGCTCGCGACGTCCCTGTCTCAGGAAGACAAGGCCAGGAGAGTGTTTGTGTCTCTATAGATGGATGGAGCGACATTTGATCTCTTATCCAGAAGAGAGCAAGGAGCATTCATAGTGTGAGCCCGCTACTCTGTGGCCCCTGTCTGTTGTCTCCTCACCCTTGTGGACTTACTCCGTTAAGTCAGTCTGGGACTCGGCGCTGCTGCAGTCACACCATATTTAAATCTCAGTTAAGTGGGGATCTTGGTCTATGGAAAAGTCCTCCTCACTGGGGTTTCCTTTTTTACTTTTCTTCACTTTTATTAGTGACTTAATAATCGGTAGCATGATTGTAAGATCACGGGCACAGTGCCACACAGCTCCCACCACCAGAGCTCCGTGTCCCACCCCCTCCACTGGAAGCTTCCCTGTTCTTTATCCTATGGGAGGATGGACCCAAATTCTTGATGGGGTACAGAAGGTGGGAGTTGTGGCTTCTGTCACTGCTTCTCCGCTGGACATGGGTGTTGGCAGGTGGATCCACACCCCCAGCCTGTCTGTCTGTCCCTCGTGGGGCAGGGCTCTGGGGAGGGGAGGTTCCAGGACACACGGGTGAGGGCGTCTGCCCAGGGAGGTCAGGATGGAATCCTAGCAGCATCTACAACTTGGTGGCTGAAAGGCAGTAAGTTATACAGCAGGACAAAATGTTGACTAAACAGGAACCCAAAGGTAAGACTAGAACAGATGAAATGAGGGGACTTTGGTGGGAAGAAGCTAGGAAGTCTATTTTCAGTATGTTCCAAGGGGCCCATGACTTTAGTAATTTTTGCCTGAGCCTGACAGCTGACATGCAGGTGGACTAAAAGTCTTGTCCAGGAAGCTGGTGTCAGAGTTGAGAATAGGACTAGAAAGCTGGATTAGGGCAGACAACAGCTCCCAAATGTGAGGAAAGTCTATAAATTTCATTAACTGTTACCCCCATTGATCTGGCCCAGGGCCCATGTCTGTTCACATTCAGCACAGGAGTCTGTGTGGCCTCTGAGTCCCTGTCAGTCTGAGCTCACAGTCTGTGGTCACAGCTGGGACATTCCAGGCTGCTGTCATGTCAGGACCTGTCTTCCTCGAGAGGCAGAGTAGGCTGACTGAAATACACACACACGCACACGCACACGCACACGCACACGCGCACACACACACACACACACACACACGTCCCCTACGAATGGATAGACCAGAGCAAATCACAGTGCCAGCCCAGTACAACTGGTGCCAGGGAACAGACTCAGAGCCCGGTAGTGATAACAGCAGTGTTCTAACCACTGTACCTCCTCTCAGGCCACCAGAGTGCTCTCTTTCTCTCTTCTCTCTTTAAAGGTCATCACTTTTTAAAAATCTTTTATTATTTATTTATTTATTATTGGATAGAGACAGAGAGAAATTGAGGGGGGAGGTAGAGAGGAAGAGAAACAGAGAGACACCTGCAGCCCTGCTTCACCACATGTGAAGCTTTCCCCCTGCAGGTGGGGACCAGGAGCTTGAACCTGGGTCCTCGCGCACTGTAGTGTGAGCACTTAACCAGGTGCGCTACCACGTGGTCCCCAGAGTGCTCTCTTAAAAGTGGACAACACTGAGCCTGGAGACAGAGCTCAGTAGGCAGAGTGTGCGTCCAGCTACGTGCACAGCGGGGTTCAAGCCCCAGCCCCACACAGGAGTGCCAGGCCCTGGAGGACACACAGCTGTTGTGGCTCTTTCTCTGTCTCCCCCTCCAAAGGGGAAAAGTAGCCTGGAAGCAGTGTAATCACCTGCCCCACCCCGAAAAAATAAAAAGGGATCATGGGTCTGAATTCTGCACTGTGCCCCAGGAGCCAGCCTAGAAGAGCCGCCGGGTGGTGAGCAGCATCCTCTCCCGTGTCTGTCTGTAAGAAGCGTCTCCTGAGCCTGTCCCGGCCCAGCGTCCTGTCCCGGCCCAGCGTCCTGTCCCGGCCCAGCGTCCTCTCCTGGCCCAGCGTCTTCTCCCGGCCCAGCGTCCTCTCCCGGCCCAGCGTCCTCTCCTGCTTGCCTGCGGCCTGCTGGGCAGTTCCTCTGAGGAGACTGCCAGTGCCCTGGGTGAACAGGTTTATTCTCCTCAAGCTGAAGAGATAGATGCAGAAGGCATTCTTTATCTGTCTGGCCACTATGAAATGGATCACCACAGTTCACGAGCTCCGAGAAGCATAGACAGCAAACTCTCCATCTCTTTTCTTCTGTTTTGTTGCCAACAAGATTATCATTGTGGCAACTCTCTCTTTAATATGTTTACTTATTTATTTATCATTGATAGAGACAGACATTGGGGGAGGGAGAGAGACAAGGAGACAGTTGCAAACCTGCTTCACCACTTGTGGAGTGTCCTCCCCGACCCCCACAGGTGGGGACCAGGGACTTGAACCCGGGTCCTTGTCCACCATGATGTGTGTGCTTACCCAGGTGCGCCACCGCCTGGCCCTGAGCCTGAAAGTTTCTTTTACCCCCGGGGGCTCGTGTTCTTGAGGCGGAGGGTGAGAGCCAGCCAGGGAGGCTGCAACTGAGTACTGCTCTGCAGTTCCTGAAGCCCTCCCCCCCCCCCCCCCCGCGCTCCCATGTGGTTGCTGCCCGCAGTCCTTGTGCCTCGTAAAAGCTGTGTTGTACTGGCTGAGCTCTCTCCTCACCATCTGCTCTCCGCTTCTTGAGGGAAACACAGAGGGCGGCAGAGGGCAGAGCCTCAGAAATCAACTTGCTGGCTTCGGGCTGATTCTTCTATTGGACTTTGGTGTTAGAGGGAAGGCCACTACAAAGGGGAACCGTTGGGAACCTCATTCGGAGAAAGGAGAAGGCTAGAACCAATGAGAACAAACCCAGAAAGCTGAGCTCTTAGGGACAAGGCTGGGTGGTGAGCCTCCATCTTCCTCCCTGGGCATCACTCGTCTGAGTCCAGGAGGGAACAGGAGAAAGTGGCAGGTATGGCCAGACACAGAACACACCAGAAATAGACTCCTTGCTTCTTCCCACACAAAGACCCTCGCTTCTTCTGCTCTGTTCTTACCTTTGGGTTCCTGTTTACTAAGCATTTTGTTCTGTCTACTTTCTATCTTACCACCTTTCAGCCACCAAGTTGCAGATGCTACCATTATGCCATCCTGACTTCCCTGGGCAGATGACCTCACCCATGTGTCCTGGAGCCTCCCCTCCCCTGAGCCCTGCCCCACTAGGGAAAGACAGACACAGGCTGGGGGTGTGGATCCACCTGCCAACACCCATGTCCAGCAGAGAAGCAATGACAGAAGCCAGAACTCCATCAAGATCGTTGGTCCAGAGGGATAAAGAACAGGGAAGCTTCCAATGGAGAGGATGGAACATGGAGCTCTGGTGGTGGGGAGTGTGTGGATTTGTATCCCTGTGATCTTATAATCTTGTGAATCATTATTAAATCACTAATAAGAAATAAAAATAAAAGGAGGCAGCCAGATATCTTCAAATACCCACTTCTGCCTCTTACCTGGATATTAAGAACATGCCATGAAATGGAAAAGATCAGGGTGCTCTGTAAGAAACGGCCTGTCGTCAGCATTGCGCAAAATGCCAAAACACAGCATCTGTCTTCACACAGAGTCAGGTTCAGAGTCGGGGCTTTGCTCTGCAGATGGTGTAGACGGCCCTTTACTGAATTGTCTTTCTGTGCCTTCCTGAGTCTCTAAACCATCTCAAAGACAAACCAGTGTTTCAGACCATCTAAGAACCTTGGCTATTTAGTCTTTAGTCACATTTCTCATTGCAAAAAAAAAAAGGACTATGGTGAGTCTTTATATCCACGTCCTATTGTGCTTTATGAGAAATGAGTATGGGGTGGAGGGTAGATAGCATAATGGTTATGCAAACAGACTCATGCCTGAGGCTCCACAGTCCCAGGTTCAATCCCCCGCACCACCATAAGCCAGAGCTGAACAATGCTATGGTCAAAAAGAAAGAAAGAAAGAAAGAGAAAGAAAGAAAGAAAGAAAGAAAGAAAGAAAGAAAGAAAGAAAGAAAGAAAGAAAGAAAGAAAAGAAAAGAAATGAGTATCCCGGGAGACGGGCGGTAGCACAGCGGGTTAAGTGCACGTGGCGCAAAGTGCAAGGACCGGCATAAGGATCCTGGTTCGAGCCCCCGGCTCCCCACCTGCAGGGGAGTCGCTTCACAAGTGGTGAGGCAAGTCTGCAGGTATCTCTCTGTCTTCCCCTCCTCCCTCCATTTCTCTCTGTTCTATCCAACAACAACGACATCAATAACAACAACAACTACAACAATAAAACAACAAGAGCAACAAAAAGGAATAAATTAATTAAAAAAATAAAAAATAAATTACTAGAAAGAAAGAAAGAAAGAAAGAAAGAAAGAAAGAAAGAAAGAAAGAAAGAAAGAAAGAAAGGAGTATCTGATGAGCCAGATGTTCAAAATATATCTCTCACGTATGTTGGGCCTTCTTCCACAGATGCTGACTCACAGCTCCCCAGAAGACTGGACTTGCCCAGTTTCGCATATGGGAAAGGTCTCTGTGCTGCCCGCACGCAGCCCTTTGGGAAGCGCATAGGAGGGAGACTGACTCCGGGGAAACCAGCGTACACAGAGTCTTGCGTGGAGGGGCTGGCATCGGGGACTGTGAAGCCGCTGTGCAAGCACTGAGTCCCAGTGATAACCGTGACATGAAGGAAGGAAGGAAGGAAGGAAAGAAGGAAGGAAGGGAGCAAAGGATGCTGCCTTTAATGGAAGCGTAACATCTGTGTAAGTCAGCGTGAATGGCTGCAGTGCACAAGGACCCAGGTTCAAGGCCCTGGTCCCCACTTGCAGGGGTGAAGCTTCACAAGTGGTGAAGCAGGGCTGCAGGTGTCTCTCTGTCTCCTCCCTCCTTCTTCCCCGTCTCAGTTTCTCTCTGTCTCTATGCAATAATACATAAATAAGTAGGAAAGGCTCAGGTTTGTCTGCGTCTTAGGAAAAGCAGAAGGGAAGCTCCACACACTGTGAGGCAGGGCTGCAGGTGTCTCTTCTCTCCCTTTTTATCCTCTCCTGACTCACTTTCTCTCTTTCAAGTAAAATTATAATAATAAACGCATTGAATCTGAAATGAGTTTTTACATCAGCCAGTGAGGGCGACACCGAATTTCAGTCACAGCCACAGCTAGGCAGAGGGAAGCTCAAGGAGGTTCTGTTGAAGGAAGTCTGGGTCTTTGCTGTCAGAACTAAAAATATAGAGATACAGCTCTGACTGGATGGTGGGGATTAGTAGAATTTCGCTTCTGAATGTGAGCTTTAGAGATGTAAAGAGCACAGAGACAGAGAAGTTAAGAGGGGAGGGAGAGGTAGAGAGAGAGACAGAGACATACCTGCAGCCCTGCTTCACTACTTGTGGAGCTCACCCCCTGCAGGTGGGGAGTGGGGGCTTGAACCTAGGTCCTTGTGCACTGTAATATAAGCACTTAACCAGATGCGCCACCACCTGGCCCCCATTAAGTACTGATTCTGAAGGTGCTAGTTTTGTATGGCCTGGGAATGATGTTACAAATGCCCAAATGTCACGTGGCAGGAGAAAGGGCCCACGGCCCTGCTGGAAGCTACGGCCGCCCATGGCCTAGCAAGGCCACAAGGACGAGGAGCCCCTGACACACCCCACTTGCTCTGCTGTTTCGCTCTCTCACTTAGGTGGCGTGTAGAAAGCACATGGGGGCAGGCAGGGGTGCAACTGGCTATGCGCGCACACACACACAGTGTACAAGATCCAAGGTTCAAGCCCCTGGTCCCCACCTGCAGGAGGAAAGCTTAATGAGTGGTGAAGCAGGGCTACAGGTGTCTCTCTGTCTGTCTCCTTATTTATCTCTCCCTTCTTGATTTCTCTCTGTTTAGAGTGTACTGGCTGAGGTCCCTGTCCCAGGATGAACTGACTCACAGGCTGCTCAGTGTGCACAGGATGCTGTTGGGGTGCAGGGACTGTGCTGTGTCCCAGGCTGAGCTGTCTCACTGGCTGCTCAGTGTACACAGGATGCTGTTGGGGTGCAGTGGCTGTGCTGTGTCCTAGGCTGAACTGACTCACAGGCTGCTCAGTGTACACAGGATGCTGTTGGGGTGCAGGGACTGTGCTGTGTCCTAGGCTGAACTGTCTCATTGCTGCTCAGTGTACACAGGATGCTGTTGGGATGCAGGGACTGTGCTGTGTCCCAGGCTGAACTGTCTCACAGGCTGCTCAGTGTACACAGGATGCTGTTGGGGTGCAGTGGCTGTGCTGTGTCCTAGGCTGAATGTCTCACAGGCTGCTCAGTGTACACAGGATGCTGTTGGGGTGCAGTGGCTGTGCTGTGTCCTAGGCTGAACTGTCTCACTGGCTGCTCAGTGTACACAGGATGCTGTTGGGATGCAGGGACTGTGCTGTGTCCCAGGCTGAACTGTCTCACAGGCTGCTCAGTGTACACAGGATGCTGTTGGGGTGCAGTGGCTGTGCTGTGTCCTAGGCTGAACTGTCTCACAGGCTGCTCAGTGTACACAGGATGCTGTTGGGGTGCAGGGACTGTGCTGTGTCCCAGGCTGAACTGTCTCACTGGCTGCTCAGTGTACACAGGATGCTGTTGGGGTGCAGTGGCTGTGCTGTGTCCCAGGCTGAACTGACTCACAGGCTGCTCAGTGTACACAGGATGCTGTTGGGGTGCAGGGACTGTGCTGTGTCCCAGGCTGAACTGTCTCACAGGCTGCTCAGTGTACACAGGATGCTGTTGGGGTGCAGTGGCTGTGCTGTGTCCCAGGCTGAACTGACTCACAGGCTGCTCAGTGTACACAGGATGCTGTTGGGGTGCAGTGGCTGTGCTGTGTCCCAGGCTGAACTGTCTCATTGCTGCTCAGTGTGCACAGGATGCTGTTGGGGTGCAGTGGCTGTGCTGTGTCCCAGGCTGAACTGTCTCATTGCTGCTCAGTGTACACAGGATGCTGTTGGGGTGCAGTGGCTGTGCTGTGTCCCAGGATGAGCTGTCTCATTGCTGCTCAGTGTACACAGGATGCTGTTGGGGTGCAGTGACTGTGCTGTGTCCTAGGCTGAACTGACTCACAGGCTGCTCAGTGTACACAGGATGCTGTTGGGGTGCAGTGGCTGTGCTGTGTCCCAGGCTGAGCTGTCTCATTGCTGCTCAGTGTACACAGGATGCTGTTGGGGTGCAGGGGCTGTGCTGTGTCCCAGGCTGAGCTGTCTCACTGGCTGCTCAGTGTACACAGGATGCTGTTGGGGTGCAGTGGCTGTGCTGTGTCCCAGGCTGAACTGTCTCACTGGCTGCTCAGTGTACACAGGATGCTGTTGGGGTGCAGGGACTGTGCTGTGTCCCAGGCTGAACTGTCTCACAGGCTGCTCAGTGTACACAGGATGCTGTTGGGGTGCAGGGGCTGTGCTGTGTTCCAGGCTGAACTGTCTCACTGGCTGCTCAGTGTACACAGGATGCTGTTGGGGTGCAGGGACTGTGCTGTGTCCCAGGCTGAACTGTCTCACAGGCTGCTCAGTGTACACAGGATGCTGTTGGGGTGCAGTGACTGTGCAGTGTCCCAGGCTGAGCTGTCTCACAGGCTGCTCAGTGTACACAGGGTGCTGTTGGGGTGCAGTGGCTGTGCTGTGTCCCAGGCTGAACTGTCTCACTGGCTGCTCAGTGTACACAGGATGCTGTTGGGGTGCAGTGGCTGTGCTGTGTCCCAGGCTGAACTGACTCACAGGCTGCTCAGTGTACACAGGATGCTGTTGGGGTGCAGGGACTGTGCTGTGTCCCAGGCTGAGCTGTCTCACTGGCTGCTCAGTGTACACAGGATGCTGTTGGGGTGCAGGGACTGTGCTGTGTCCCAGGCTGAGCTGTCTCACTGGCTGCTCAGTGTACACAGGATGCTGTTGGGGTGCAGGGACTGTGCTGTGTCCCAGGCTGAACTGTCTCACAGGCTGCTCAGTGTACACAGGATGCTGTTGGGGTGCAGTGGCTGTGCTGTGTCCCAGGCTGAGCTGTCTCACAGGCTGCTCAGTGTACACAGGGTGCTGTTGGGGTGCAGGGACTGTGCTGTGTCCCAGGCTGAGCTGTCTCACTGGCTGCTCAGTGTACACAAGATGCTGTTGGGGTGCAGGGACTGTGCTGTGTCCCAGGCTGAACTGTCTCATTGCTGCTCAGTGTACACAGGATGCTGTTGGGGTGCAGGGACTGTGCTGTGTCCCAGGCTGAGCTGTCTCACTGGCTGCTCAGTGTACACAGGATGCTGTTGGGGTGCAGGGACTGTGCTGTGTCCCAGGCTTAAATGTCTCACAGGCTGCTCAGTGTACACAGGATGCTGTTGGGGTGCAGTGGCTGTGCTGTGTCCCAGGCTGAACTGTCTCATTGCTGCTCAGTGTACACAGGATGCTGTTGGGGTGCAGTGGCTGTGCTGTGTCCCAGGCTGAACTGTCTCACTGGCTGCTCAGTGTACACAGGAAGCTGTTGGGGTGCAGTGGCTGTGCTGTGTCCCAGGATGAACTGACTCACAGGCTGCTCAGTGTACACAGGGTGCTGTTGGGGTGCAGGGACTGTGCTGTGTCCCAGGCTGAACTGTCTCACAGGCTGCTCAGTGTACACAGGATGCTGTTGGGGTGCAGTGGCTGTGCTGTGTCCCAGGCTGAACTGTCTCACTGGCTGCTCAGTGTACACAGGATGCTGTTGGGGTGCAGGGACTGTGCTGTGTCCCAGGCTGAACTGTCTCACTGGCTGCTCAGTGTACACAGGGTGCTGTTGGGGTGCAGTGACTGTGCTGTGTCCCCCGCTGAACTGTCTCACAGGCTGCTCAGTGTACACAGGATGCTGTTGGGGTGCAGGGACTGTGCTGTGTCCCAGGCTGAACTGTCTCATTGCTGCTCAGTGTACACAGGATGCTGTTGGGGTGCAGTGGCTGTGCTGTGTCCCAGGATGAACTGACTCACAGACTGCTCAGTGTACACAGGATGCTGTTGGGGTGCAGGGACTGTGCTGTGTCCCAGGCTGAACTGTCTCACTGGCTGCTCAGTGTACACAGGATGCTGTTGGGGTGCAGTGGCTGTGCTGTGTCCCAGGATGAACTGTCTCACTGGCTGCTCAGTGTACACAGGATGCTGTTGGGGTGCAGTGGCTGTGCTGTGTCCTAGGCTGAACTGACTCACAGGCTGCTCAGTGTACACAGGATGCTGTTGGGGTGCAGGGACTGTGCTGTGTCCCAGGCTGAACTGTCTCACTGGCTGCTCAGTGTACACAGGATGCTGTTGGGGTGCAGTGGCTGTGCTGTGTCCCAGGCTGAACTGTCTCATTGCTGCTCAGTGTGCACAGGATGCTGTTGGGGTGCAGTGGCTGTGCTGTGTCCCAGGCTGAACTGTCTCATTGCTGCTCAGTGTACACAGGATGCTGTTGGGGTGCAGTGGCTGTGCTGTGTCCCAGGATGAGCTGTCTCATTGCTGCTCAGTGTACACAGGATGCTGTTGGGGTGCAGTGACTGTGCTGTGTCCTAGGCTGAACTGACTCACAGGCTGCTCAGTGTACACAGGATGCTGTTGGGGTGCAGTGGCTGTGCTGTGTCCCAGGCTGAGCTGTCTCATTGCTGCTCAGTGTACACAGGATGCTGTTGGGGTGCAGTGGCTGTGCTGTGTCCCAGGCTGAACTGTCTCACAGGCTGCTCAGTGTACACAGGATGCTGTTGGGGTGCAGTGGCTGTGCTGTGTCCCAGGCTGAACTGACTCACAGGCTTCTCAGTGTACACAGGATGCTGTTGGGGTGCAGTGGCTGTGCTGTGTCCCAGGCTGAACTGACTCACAGGCTACTCAGTGTACACAGGATGCTGTTGGGGTGCAGGGACTGTGCTGTGTCCCAGGCTGAACTGTCTCACAGGCTGCTCAGTGTACACAGGGTGCTGTTGGGGTGCAGTGGCTGTGCTGTGTCCCAGGCTGAACTGTCTCACTGGCTGCTCATTGTACACAGGATGCTGTTGGGGTGCAGTGGCTGTGCTGTGTCCCAGGCTGAACTGACTCACAGGCTGCTCAGTGTACACAGGATGCTGTTGGGGTGCAGTGGCTGTGCTGTGTCCCAGGCTGAACTGTCTCACAGGCTGCTCAGTGTACACAGGATGCTGTTGGGGTGCAGTGACTGTGCTGTGTCCCAGGCTGAGCTGTCTCACAGGCTGCTCAGTGTACACAGGATGCTGTTGGGGTGCAGGGGCTGTGCTGTGTCCTAGGCTGAACTGTCTCACTGGCTGCTCAGTGTACACAGGATGCTGTTGGGGTGCAGGGGCTGTGCTGTGTCCCAGGCTGAACTGTCTCACAGGCTGCTCAGTGTACACAAGATGCTGTTGGGGTGCAGGGACTGTGCTGTGTCCCAGGCTGAGCTGTCTCACTGGCTGCTCAGTGTACACAAGATGCTGTTGGGGTGCAGGGACTGTGCTGTGTCCCAGGCTGAACTGTCTCATTGCTGCTCAGTGTACACAGGATGCTGTTGGGGTGCAGGGACTGTGCTGTGTCCCAGGCTGAGCTGTCTCACTGGCTGCTCAGTGTAGACAGGATGCTGTTGGGGTGCAGGGACTGTGCTGTGTCCCAGGCTGAACTGTCTCATTGCTGCTCAGTGTACACAGGATGCTGTTGGGGTGCAGTGGCTGTGCTGTGTCCCAGGCTGAACTGTCTCACAGGCTGCTCAGTGTACACAGGATGCTGTTGGGGTGCAGTGGCTGTGCTGTGTCCTAGGCTGAACTGTCTCACAGGCTGCTCAGTGTACACAGGATGCTGTTGGGGTGCAGGGACTGTGCTGTGTCCCAGGCTGAACTGTCTCACAGGCTGCTCAGTGTACACAGGATGCTGTTGGGGTGCAGTGGCTGTGCTGTGTCCCAGGCTGAACTGTCTCACTGGCTGCTCAGTGTACACAGGGTGCTGTTAGGGTGCAGGGACTGTGCTGTGTCCCAGGCTGAGCTGTCTCACTGGCTGCTCAGTGTACACAGGATGCTGTTGGGGTGCAGTGACTGTGCTGTGTCCCCCGCTGAACTGTCTCACAGGCTGCTCAGTGTACACAGGATGCTGTTGGGGTGCAGGGACTGTGCTGTGTCCCAGGCTGAACTGTCTCATTGCTGCTCAGTGTACACAGGATGCTGTTGGGGTGCAGTGGCTGTGCTGTGTCCCAGGATGAACTGACTCACAGGCTGCTCAGTGTACACAGGATGCTGTTGGGGTGCAGGGACTGTGTTGTGTCCCAGGCTGAACTGTCTCACTGGCTGCTCAGTGTACACAGGATGCTGTTGGGGTGCAGTGGCTGTGCTGTGTCCCAGGCTGAACTGTCTCACTGGCTGCTCAGTGTACACAGGATGCTGTTGGGGTGCAGTGGCTGTGCTGTGTCCCAGGCTGAACTGTCTCATTGCTGCTCAGTGTGCACAGGATGCTGTTGGGGTGCAGTGGCTGTGCTGTGTCCCAGGCTGAACTGTCTCATTGCTGCTCAGTGTACACAGGATGCTGTTGGGGTGCAGTGGCTGTGCTGTGTCCCAGGATGAGCTGTCTCATTGCTGCTCAGTGTACACAGGATGCTGTTGGGGTGCAGTGACTGTGCTGTGTCCTAGGCTGAACTGACTCACAGGCTGCTCAGTGTACACAGGATGCTGTTGGGGTGCAGTGGCTGTGCTGTGTCCCAGGCTGAGCTGTCTCATTGCTGCTCAGTGTACACAGGATGCTGTTGGGGTGCAGGGGCTGTGCTGTGTCCCAGGCTGAGCTGTCTCACTGGCTGCTCAGTGTACACAGGATGCTGTTGGGGTGCAGTGGCTGTGCTGTGTCCCAGGCTGAACTGTCTCACAGGCTGCTCAGTGTACACAGGATGCTGTTGGGGTGCAGTGACTGTGCTGTGTCCCAGGCTGAGCTGTCTCACAGGCTGCTCAGTGTACACAGGGTGCTGTTGGGGTGCAGGGACTGTGCTGTGTCCCAGGCTGAGCTGTCTCACTGGCTGCTCAGTGTACACAAGATGCTGTTGGGGTGCAGGGACTGTGCTGTGTCCCAGGCTGAACTGTCTCATTGCTGCTCAGTGTACACAGGATGCTGTTGGGGTGCAGGGACTGTGCTGTGTCCCAGGCTGAGCTGTCTCACTGGCTGCTCAGTGTAGACAGGATGCTGTTGGGGTGCAGGGACTGTGCTGTGTCCCAGGCTGAACTGTCTCATTGCTGCTCAGTGTACACAGGATGCTGTTGGGGTGCTGTGGCTGTGCTGTGTCCCAGGCTGAACTGACTCACAGGCTGCTCAGTGTACACAGGATGCTGTTGGGGTGCAGGGGCTGTGCTGTGTTCCAGGCTGAACTGTCTCACAGGCTGCTCAGTGTACACAGGATGCTGTTGGGGTGCAGTGGCTGTGCTGTGTCCCAGGCTGAACTGTCTCATTGCTGCTCAGTGTGCACAGGATGCTGTTGGGGTGCAGGGGCTGTGCTGTGTCCCAGGCTGAACTGTCTCATTGCTGCTCAGTGTGCACAGGATGCTGTTGGGGTGCAGTGGCTGTGCTGTGTCCCAGGCTGAGCTGTCTCATTGCTGCTCAGTGTACACAGGATGCTGTTGGGGTGCACGGGCTGTGCTGTGTCCCAGGCTGAGCTGTCTCACTGGCTGCTCAGTGTACACAGGATGCTGTTGGGGTGCACGGGCTGTGCTGTGTCCCAGGCTGAACTGTCTCACAGGCTGCTCAGTGTACACAGGATGCTGTTGGGGTGCAGTGACTGTGCTGTGTCCCAGGCTGAGCTGTCTCACAGGCTGCTCAGTGTACACAGGGTGCTGTTGGGGTGCAGTGGCTGTGCTGTGTCCCAGGCTGAACTGTCTCACTGGCTGCTCAGTGTACACAGGATGCTGTTGGGGTGCAGTGGCTGTGCTGTGTCCCAGGCTGAACTGTCTCACTGGCTGCTCAGTGTACACAGGATGTTGTTGGGGTGCAGTGGCTGTGCTGTGTCCCAGGCTGAACTGTCTCACTGGCTGCTCAGTGTACACAGGACGCTGTTGGGGTGCAGTGGCTGTCCTCCCCTCAGGGAAGCCTCCAGAAATCCAGCTTGGTTTTCAGTCTAAGCTGTAACCACGATCAGACCATACCACTCCCTTGTCTATGGTAATGTCTTCCTCTGGCTTCTAGGCCTGTCCTGTGCCCCTCGCCCAGCCCCCCAAGACTGACGCTCTCTCCCTCTGGCCTCTAGGCCTGTCCTGTGCCCCTGCCCTGCACCCCAAGACTGACGCTGTCTCCCTCTGGCCTCTAGGCCTGTCCTGTGCCCCTGCCCAGCACCCCAGAACTGACATCGTCCGTCTCCATGTCCACCTACTTTTCCTGTCTGTTCTTTCACCTCATTGCCTCCCACTCTTTTTTTTTTTTTTCCCTTTGCTGTTGTTATTGTCTAGGACAGAGAGAAATGGAGAGAGGAGTGGAAGACAGAGAGGGGGAGAGAAAGACAGACACCTGCAGACCTGCCTCATCGCGACTCCCCTGCAGGTGGGGAGCCGGGGGCTCCATCCAGGTTCCTGGTGCGTGTCCTTGTGCGTCACGCTCCGTGAGTGTGACCCGGTGCAATGTCACCCGGCCTTCCCTCCACTCTCCATGGCAGCTCTACTGACTTGCTGGCAGTTTGTCCTTCGGATGCGGAAAGCTCTGTCCTTGCTCTCTCAGCCTGGTGAGCCTGTGGCCACTAAGCCAGCTGCCTCTGAGCTGGGTGTGACTCGGGGGCCACATTCTGCCCTCCACCCTGCTCTGTCAGGCAAGGCCAGGCTCTCATGGTGTGTAAGTGCCCTCTCGCTGCCAGCCCCATGGGTTCAGAAGGCTAGGCCCCGCGTGGGGTCACCGTGCCCTCAGCTGGAGCACAGGTCTCAGCACATCGCTGCTCCCAGTCGGCAGGACGGCCCAGCTAAGAACTGTGGTCCAGAAACCCCCAGATTAAATCTGAGTCCCTAGAGTTCAGCCAGAGAGCAGCTGGGAAGCAGACTGTGGCGGTTTGAGCGTAGCTCCTATTCCCGCTTTCTTTCTTGTTGCAGGGAAAGACAGTTCTGCAGTTCTGAGCTTACCATTTCTGGCCTGGCCTTACAGGGGATACATTCTGGAGCAGCAAGAGAACCGGCCACCTCCCCACCTCCGGCATGCGCTGTCCTGACTGGAAGGTAGAAAGAAGGCGGCGGCTTGGCACAGGGCGTCCGTGTGGTGCTGAGAGCCTCCCGAGTCAGTCGTGATGCAGGGCGCACATTAGGGCCGCTGCTCCCCTGGTCTGCAGGAGTCTCGGCCTCGGCACGCAGAGAATCTCTGAGCCAGAAGCCGGCGCTCGCCCGCAGGAGGTAAGAACCAACTGGAAGCAGAGTTCCTGAGTGTGGGGTGGAGACTCACACAGTCTAGACTTACAGTCGGGAGCTCGCCTTTGCAGGGACACGTGGCTGCTGTGGGAAGAAAACCGGGGTCAGGGAGACGTCTTGCAGTCATGTTGGGTCATTTGTGAGTAGCCACAGTGGCTGCAGCGAGTGCCAGGGCACGGGAGGAGAGAGCACGCGCTTGGTTACTGCAGGTGGGAGCGTTCGCTCCACAGGGAGGCCGCGGCGGCCCCTCTTCCAGTTTCAGCAATCCTTTCAGCACACGTGGGGACTGGAGAGAGAGCTCACTGGGTGGGCCGGCGCGCCCGTCCCAGGGCTCAGTCCTGACGCCACACAGGAGGTGCCACAACACTCAGGAGAGTCCCAGTGCTGTGCTGTCCTCGTTTTCACGAGGATCATCCTTTCACGAATGGATCATCAATTTATCTATCTTATTGGGTAGAGGCAGAGAGAGATTGAGAGCAGAGGAGAGACAGAAACAAAAACAGAGGCCGAGAGACACCTGCAGCCCCGCTTCACCACTTGTGACGCTCTCCCCTTGCAGGTGGGAACCAGGCCTCGAACCTGAGTCCTTGAACACTGCAGTGTGTGTGTTTAACCAGTTGCGTTAAACTTGTCTCTCCTTTTCTCTCTTTATCTCAAAAAAAGTGGTCTGGAACAGTAAAATTCAGCATGTGTGAAGCCCCAGCTATGAAAAAAAAATACACACACACACACACACACATATACATTCTGGGAGATTTCTCCAAAAATAGAGGAAAATATTATGGGCTGTAGTTTTTCCATATTAAGTGTTTAAAATAAGGGCTTTTGCTACCTGACTAGGGAAAGATAGAAACGGGCTGGGGGGATGGATCCACCTGCCAACACCCATGTCCAGTGGAGAAGCAATGACAGAGGCCAGACCTTCTACCTTCTGCTCCCATAATGATCCTGGGTCCAGACTCCCAGAGGGGGAAAATGTTATGGGAAGATGACCAGTGGGCCCTGAACCCCAATTCCACCAGGACCTGGAGAGAGAAGAGGAAAAAAGGAGGGACACTTGGAAATAGTACAGGTGTAGGTGTGACTTAGAAAGGAAGAGGAGGCGGGGCCCTAGCGAAAGTGTGCAGGTGCAGGTCGGCGTAGATCCACAGTCGTAGGGTCGCGGCGAGGTGTCATAGGAGAGCCACCGCAGTTTCCAGTGGGGGGAGTGGGGATACAGCCCCGGGGGTCAGAAGTGCGGGCTTATATGCTTGTTATCTTACAGTTTTGTAAGTCAACATTGAGTCACTAATACATATAAATAAATAAATAAATAAATAAGAGCTTTTAAAGATTAGAAACGTTTCTGCAAGCCAAAGTAGATTACTTGGGAATAGAAAACAAGGAAAAGATTTAAGCTCTTATTAATACTTTGAACCACGTTGAGAAGCAAATATTTTCTGACACTGAGCCTCAAGTCACTTTTAGCAAGGAAAGTGATTCCAGAATTAAGTTCACATAGTGTGTAGAGCCTGATGAATATGGAATGCTTCCGCAACAGACTGAATAGTATTCAGAATTTGTCAGAGTATCACTTACCCTACAGAATTGAGAAAAGTTTTTTTTTAAGTTTTAAAATAGCAAAAATTTCAAATATCTAGTCCCATGTCTCTTAATGATAATTTTTCAAATCTCACACACTCTCTCATTCACCTGGTAGACAGCTGCAGGTTCACCGTGACGTGTTATACTGTCATCATTAAAGAAGTGGAGCTGGAAAATAAATAAATAAAATTTAAAAAAGAAGCGGAGCTGGTAGACTTCCACTCACTAACTGTTACTAAGTCATCTTAGAGTGTTCATGACGCATTGATAGCACTGAGGATCAGTGCATAGAAAGCTGTACAAACTGCCATGATTGCTGTGGCAGTGGAATTATTAGTTTTAATATTTTTATTTATCATCGGATAGAGACAAATGGGGGATAGGTAGAGAGACAGAGAGGCACCTGCAGTCCTGCTTCACCACTTGTGAAGCTTCTCCTGAGGGGTGGGGATCAGGGACTTAGCCCCGGGTCCTTGCTCACTGTGAAGTAAGCACTTAAAGTATGCCACTGCCCAGCCTCATAATATAATTATTTTCAAGCCTAAAAGTATTGGGCTGGGAGGCAGTATAATGCAGAAGACTCACTTGCCTGAGGCTCCAAGGTCCTAGGTTCAATCCCCAGCACCGCCATCACACACACACACACACACACACACACACACACACACACACACACACACACACATACACACACACACACACACACAGGTCTCCTAGAGATAATAATGTTGAGGTTGAAAATTTTTTTTACTTTATTGGGGATTAATGTTTTATGGTCGCCAGGAAATATAATAGTTTGCATACATAACATTCCTCAGTTTACCACACAACAACACAACCCCCACTAGGTCCTCTGCCATCCTGTCCAGGACCTGAACTCTCCCCCCACCCACCCGAGTCTTTTACTTTGGTGCAGGACACCAGAGACTGAAATTTGTGTGTTGGTTAGGAGCTTTCAAAGTCTGTTGTCATTATAACAGGTTTCACTGTTTCCATCTGTTTCTTTTCAGAGAGATAGAGAGAGAGAAAGAGACCACAGCACTGAAGCTTCCTCCTGGCTGTGGGGTGGGGAGCAGGGGAGGACTGGGCTCCCGCCTGGGTTGTGCACACGACGGGACAGACACACAGTCCAGTTGCACTATCTTTCTGGCTCTCAGAATGTTTTTAAACAGACTTTAATTAGAGAACCTTCTGGGGGCCAGGCGGAAGTGCAGTGGGTTAAGTGCATGTGGCACAAAGCGCAAGGACCGGCATAAGGATCCCGGCTCGAGCTCCTGGCTCCCCACCTGCAGGGGAGTCACTTCACAGGTGGTGAAGCAGGTCTGCAGGTGTCTATCTCTCTCCCCCTCTCTGTCTTCCCCTCCTCTCTCCATTTCTCTCTGTCCTATCCAACAATGACGACAACAATAATATTAACAACAACGATAGACAACAAGGGCAACAAAAGGGAAAAGGTGGCCTCCAGGAGCAGTGGATTCGAGGTTCAGGCACCGAGCCCCAGCAATAACCCTGGAGGCAAAAAAAAAAGAGAACCTTCTGCAACTTACAGCTGCTGGCAAAGCTGGTACTGTGGTTGTCTGCTTGGCACAGAGGACACTGGCTTAGCCAGGCTGAGTAGATTCCCATAGGCCTTGCAGGTTAACCCTGGCCTCAGCTCCTCTAGTTCACAGGGTGTTCCCGACATCTGTTGTGACTGGCTTTGCCCTTTGGAAAGCAGGTATCATTAGAGTCAATGAGAGTAACAGCAAGGGAGAACAGCTTTCTCGGGACGGGAAAGAACCGAGTATGGAAGAGAGTATCCACACTGCTGATGTCCTCTTAAGTTCTTCAGGGATGTGACTCCGGAATATTCTTCTAACTGTAATTTTTCAAATGCAACATACAGGCTCCTCAGCAACACTAAAATCCCAGTGTTTGTGTAGAATATGTAAGATTAAATTTTAATATTTTGATGGATTACCTCTTTACAGAAATACAACATCGTAACTTCTTGGAGGGTTTGTTGAAGCACCTGCTGGTTCTGTAGGTCTGTGGGGCCTGGCTTTCTGAGAAGTTTACGAGGTCATACAGAGACCATTAATTTGGGGACCGTCCTCTGAGGGTCACTTATCCACAGGGCTAAATTAAGAGCTGTCTTAGATGTGTCTTAGGAATGAAAAAATTAAGATTTAACTCATTTTATTTATTATTGTTATTTTTTTAATTTTATAGGACAGAGAAAAAAATGAAAGGGGAGATAGAGAGACAGAGAGACACCTGCAGCCTTGCTTTACCCTGCAGGTGGGGAGCAGGGGTTTGAACCGGGGACCTTGCACACTGTCGTGTGTGTGCTCAACTGGGTGTGTCATTGTGTGACCCAGCAGAGACAAAATTTAAAGCAGACAGAGTCTAGCTGCAGGTGCTGACGTAAGAGCTTACTTGAACAGTGTTGCTTTGCCATTTGCATGACCCAGCCCAGGTTTAATGTTTGAGTCCAGTCCCTACATGGAAAGACACTTTCTCCTCTGCCTCTGCCTCTAGTTAAAAAAAAAAAGATTCTGCCTACCCACACTTACACAAATTCGTTTTTCTTTACTACATTTTGATGTCTTAAGAGCGTAACTCACTAGAAAATTTTCATATTGCTTAATTTTCATTGTAAAATGCTTACTGAAATTGAATACTACATGCAGGAAATATCTAAGCTAACAGAACATTGTATTTTTAAAAAAATATGTATTCATTTACTCCTTTTTTTGTCCTTGTTTTATTGTTGTAGTTATCATTGTTGTTGTCATTGTTGGATAGGACAGAGAGAAGTGGAGAGAGGAGGGGAAGACAGAGAGGGAGAGAGAAAGACAGACACCTGCAGACCTGCTTCACTGCCTGTGAGGCGACTCCCCTGCAGGTGGGGAGCCGGGGGCTCGAACCGGGATCCTTATACCCATCCTTGTATTTTGCGCCATGTGCGCTGAACCCACTCCGTTACCACCCGACTCCCCGGCACACTGGACTTTCAAGCACAAGGTGTCCAGTTTGAGCGTGGCACTCCCTGTGTCCTGGAGTGGCATTTGTTTTGTCTCTTTTTTGTTGTTTATGTGCAGCTTTCTCTTGTAGGTGACATAAAGCCTTTTAGAAATAGCTAATGTTTAGCCTAGGTATTTGATAGACAGCTGCTCCTGTGTGTAGCAAAGACATGCTTGCTGAAATCACTTCCTCCTCTCTTCCAGGACACAAATGTAAAACTGTATTTCCCCCTTTTTTTATTTCTGTGAAAGTATTTTTATGGGAAGGGTAATGCCTTACCCGGTACAGCTGGCACACGAGTAGTTTCACACCTTGCCCTGGAAGGTGTCTGCAGAACACTCTCACCCCAGCCTAGGGCCTTTTCCATCATCACGCACCACACCTGAAGGCCCCTGTCCCTCACCCTCTCTCTGTCCTCCTTGCCCAGAGTCCTTTGCTTTGACGAAACATATCCAACCAGTCCAGGTTCTGCTCTGTGTTCCCTTCTTTTCTTATTTCTCCACTCCTGTCCATTAGTGGGGTCACATCGTATTCACCCTTCTTCATTCTGGCTGATCTCACTTCACGGGATTCCTTGAAGCTCCTGCTGCTCTGCAGTCGGGACACACCGTGTGATTCATTCCCAGCAAAATGGACAGTGGGCAGGAGAGACAGGCGCCTTTAGGCTGGCCCAAGGCTCGTCAGTATTTGCCCTGCTTCTTTGGCCATCCCGGTAAAGAGATCAAACCCCATGAAGGAGGGCTGCTCAGTCAGTTGACTGGAGGCTAGGCGAGTCTCCATTTGGAGAGGAGACATCTGGGACGATCATGAAGTGGGGAGCCACTGGAGAGAGAGGGAAGGCGTCCTGAGTGAACTAGCAGTGTGTTCCTGTGTACCCAGGCCCAGAGGGCCAGTGCTCTGTTCTCACTCACCCACAGCCATCCCTGCCTCAGCACTCTGCCATTGTTGACACTTAGTAACATAATATATGGATGAGCTTATTGAACAGTCATCACAACTCAAGTTATTTCTTTTCCTTTCTTTCTTTTTTTCTTTCTTTCTTCTTTCTTTTCCTTTTCTTTCTTTTTTTTTTTTGCCCCCCAGGGTTATTGCTGGGGCTCGGTGCCTGCACTACGAGTCCACTGCTCCTGGAGGCCATTTTTTCCCTTTTGTTGCCCTTGTTTATTGGCAGTGTTGTTACTATTATTGTTGTCATCATTGTTGGATAGGACAGAGAGAAATGGAGAGAGGAGGGGAAGACAGAGGGGGAGAGAAAGACAGACACCTGCAGACCTGCTTCACCGCCTGTGAAGCGACTCCCCTGCAGGTGGGGAGCCGGGGGCTCGAACTGGGATCCTTCCGCTGGTCCTTGCGCTTTGTGCCACGTCCACTTAACCCGCTGCACTACCGCCTGACCCCTATTTTTATTTTCTATTGCTACCAGGGTTATCTCTGGCTGATATGACAAATCCACCACTCCCAGCAGGCCTTTCTTTCTTTCTCTCTTTCTTTCTTTCTCTCTCTCTTTTCTTTGACAGGGCGAACAGGAATTGAACAGGACAGAGGAGATAGCCACTTGCAGCACTGTCCCACTACTCATGAAGCTTCCCCGTGTGCAGGTGGGGACCACAGGCTTAAACCTGAATCCCTGAGCACAGTTGTGTGTGCTCAGCCCAACAACTCAAAGGCTCGTCCTCTGTGGTTAGTCATTCAGCCTCAACATGGTCTTCTCATCATCCACTTATCCAACACGTGCTGATAACTACTTACAGGCAGCTCTCGTGACCAGACAACTGCAGGCTTTCCATGACCTGGTGGAACTTAGTGAGGAAAGGATGGAATCACTCTCTCATGTAAATGCCAGATGACAACTGTGACGAGAGGAAGCAAGCTGGAGAGGGCGCTACAAGGGGGTGTTTCCTTGTTAGCAGTGAATGCAAAGTGCTTTTAGGTGTATTTACCATGTGTGTGAGAAATGATTTTAAAATAGGCATTTGGATGGGAGGAAGCAAAACAGAACAAAGTCTGGATAGGACTAAGACTCACAGGGTTGCATTTTAAAAAATCTGTCTATTTAATCATTTTAGCCCCTGCATGGATCTGCTTCAAATGCGGTTACCTGGCTTAGCACGTGCCCATAGCCGTCAGTATCACCTCACTGAAGCGCCTAGCTGGCTCCTCACAGGGCCTGAAGAAGTCTTTGACTTCAGTTTTCAAATTGTAGTGTCTACTTCCCTTTCTTACTCTCCTCTCTAGGTGACAGAGTCCTGCTGAACCAGTTTCACACTGAAGATCATTCAGTAACAGTTAAACGAGGTAAAGTCACTAAATGCCTGCCATTTTTAGTTAGAATTTGTGGTTCTGGCAACCACTTTCACCTTTTTTCTCTGCTTACCAAATAAATGTTGAGTAGAGTCATATGACGAGATCTTACATAAGCACTAGAAACTTTGTCTTTCCATTGATGACTTATCTGCCTATGCACACACTATGCCCTTACATCTGTAAAGTGTTCCCTTCTGTTTAAAAACTTTATTTTCATCCTCGCACGATGAAAAATCACTACATACACAATTCCCTGAAAACATGCAAAAAAAAAGAGCCTGTTTATTTCTTAGTTTGCATAAAGTGTACCACTTGTGATTACTGTCACAGAGTACTGCAGGCATTTTCAAACCGGGAGGGTCAGAGCAGGTGACCATGGGGAACTCAGACTACAGTCTGCTTTCAAGTTCTTAAACTAAAGGTAGACTGATGAGACTTCTCCTGAATCTCAACTAACACAAAGCAGAGTGCTACAGATGCAGGTGCCTTAGGGGTTTGAGTAATAAAACACGCCCAGCAAGGAAATGAAAGTCAAAAAAAGTAAAAGTGATATGTTCCCTACACATGCTTTAGTTTGTCGAGTGGTTAGTCACCTCTCCCCAGCCCCTCCACGCTGCACTGCCTTCACAGGACGCATGTATTCTGCATAAGCCTGATTCACATCAGTTTGGCTGCTGCTTCCTGTTTATTTCTTTAGATGCTCTCGGGTTTTTTTTTAATCACCAGCATTGCTACGCTTTTTATTTTATATTTTTTATTTAGAAGATAGACTTTGAGTAATGTAAGCTAGGAGGGTGAATGGCTTGGAGACAGACACTAGGCCTGGAGGACCAGGTGCGGGAGGAGGGACAGTCATCTGGTCAGGCGGCCTCTCGGAAGAGCTCAGTCCTCCCAATCCGCTTAGTCCCAGATGTAGCCCTGGGTGCGCCCTGGCGGGAGCCAGGGCCTATCCATCACAGAGCAAGGGTGACAGCACCTCCCACACCGGGGGCGGGACCTCGGGCTGTCCATCACCCGGACCCTGGGCGACAGCACCTCCCACACCCGGGGGCGGGGCCTCAGCTTGTCCATCACCGGGACCCTGGGCGCCAGAAATCTCACACCTGGGGGGGCGGGGCCATGGCCTGTCCATCACCCAGACCTTGGGCGCCAGCACCTCCCACACCTGGGGGGCGGAGCCTCAGCCTGTCCATCACCGGACCCTGGGCGACAGCACCTTCCACACCTAGGGGGCGGAGCCTCAGCCTGTCTATCACCCAGACCTTGGGCGCCAGCACCTCCCACACCCGGGGGGCGGAGCCTCAGCCTGTCCATCACCGGACCCTGGGCGCCAGCACCTCCCACACCTAGGGGGCGGAGCCTCAGCCTGTCTATCACCCAGACCTTGGGCGCCAGCACCTCCCACACCCGGGGGGCGGAGCCTCAGCCTGTCCATCACCGGACCCTGGGCGCCAGCACCTCCCACACCCGGGGGGCGGAGCCTCAGCCTGTCCATCACCGGACCCTGGGCGCCAGCACCTCCCACACCCGGGGGGCGGAGCCTCGGCCTGTCCATCACCGGGACCCTGGGCGCCAGCACCTCCCACACCCGGGGGGCGGAGCCTCAGCCTGTCCATCACCGGGACCCTGGGCGCCAGCACCTCCCACACCCGGGGGGCGGAGCCTCGGCCTGTCCATCACCGGGACCCTGGGCGCCAGCACCTCCCACACCCGGGGGGCGGAGCCTCGGCCTGTCCATCACCGGGACCCTGGGCGCCAGCACCTCCCACACCCGGGGGGCGGAGCCTCAGCCTGTCCATCACCGGGACCCTGGGCGCCAGCACCTCCCACACCCGGGGGGCGGAGCCTCGGCCTGTCCATCACCGGGACCCTGGGCGCCAGCACCTCCCACACCCGGGGGGCGGAGCCTCGGCCTGTCCATCGCCGGGACCCTGGGCGCCAGCACCTCCCACACCCGGGGGCGGGGCGGGCCCTCCGGGAGCCAATCTGCGGGGCGGCAGAGGGTGCGGGGCGGGTCCGGCGTGACCCGCAGTCCGTGGTTGCGCGGGGCCTGGAGCCCGTGCCCCCCCGCCTTCGGGAGCGAGGCCTCGGGGCGCCTCCGGCTCGCCACCCCCCAGCGGCGCCGCACCCTCGCGGGGCGCAGGCGGCGGTTGCGGGAGCCCGGGCCCCGGGAACTCCCAGCGCTCGCAGCCGGCGGCGGGAGGAGGGGCGCGGGGCCGGCGGCCGCGGGATGGCGCTGGCGGCGGGCGGCCGGGAGGGGGCGGTGCGGAGCCCGGGGGCGCGGGGCCCGGCGCGGAGGCCCAGAACCGAAAGCAGCCGCCGCCGCGCGGCCACCTGAGCCGCCGTCCCGCCCGCCCGCCCGTCCGTCCCGCGCCCTCCCGCCCGCCCGTCCGTCCCGCGCCCTCCAGCCTCCGCTCCCCGCCGGCCCGGGGCCCCGCCGCCCGCCGTCCCCGCCCCGCCCCGCCCCGCCCCGGAGGAGCGCCGGGCGCCCGGCTGCAGGCGGCGGCCCTGGACGTGCGGGCCCCCGCGCCCCGGCCCCGGCGCGGACATGGGCGCCCGGCAGAGCGGCCCGGCCTCGGCTAACGGCCGCACCCGCGCGTACTCGGGCTCGGACCTGCCCTCGGCCGGCGGCGGCGGGGGCGGCGGGGCTCGGGCGGCGGCCGCAGGGAGGCTCCCGGCCCCCGAGTCGGGCGCGCAGCCGCCCGGCGCCCCGGCGGCCCCGGCCCCGCGCAGCCGCTCCCTCGGCGGACCGGTGGGGCCCGCGGGGCCGGCGGGCAGCGCGGGGGCGGCGGGGCCGGCGGGGGCCGGGGCGGCGGGGCCCGTGGCGGCGGGGAGCCGCGCCGCGCACTCGCCCTTCAGCCTCGGCGGCGGCGGCGGCCCGTACGGCTCGCAGGACTCGGTGCACAGCAGCCCGGAGGACGGCGGCCGGGAGCGGCCGGGGGGCGGCGCGGGCCCGCGCCTGGTGATCGGCTCCCTGCCGGCCCACCTCTCCCCGCACATGTTCGGAGGTACGCCCCCGGCCCGGCCCCCAGACCCCGCAGACCCCAGACCCCTGTCCCCCGGCCCGGCCCGCAGACCCCCGACCCTGCCCCCCGGCCCGGCCCGGAGACCCCCGGCCCGGCCCGGAGACCCCCGACCCCTGCCCTCCGGCCCGGCCTGCAGACTACCGACCCTGCCCCCCCGGCCCGGCCCGCAGACCCCAGACCCTGCTTCCGGCCCCTGCCCGCAGACCCCAGACCCCTGTACTTGGCCCCGGCCCCCGGCCCGGCCTGCAGACCCCAGACCACTGCCCCCGGCCCCGGCCTGCAGACCCCAGACCCTGCTTCCCGGCCCCGGCCCGCAGACCCCAGACCACTGCCCCCGGCCCCGGCCTGCAGACCCCAGACCCTGCTTCCCGGCCCCTGCCCGCAGACCCCAGACCACTGCCCCCGGCCCCGGCCTGCAGACCCCAGACCCTGCTTCCCGGCCCCGGCCCGCAGACCCCAGACCACTGCCCCCGGCCCCGGCCTGCAGACCCCAGACCCTGCTTCCCGGCCCCGGCCCGCAGACCCCAGACCACTGCCCCCGGCCCCGGCCTGCAGACCCCAGACCCCTGTACCCGCCCCGGCCGCAGACCCCAGACCACTGCCCCTCCCCGGCCCCCCCGCTTCCCAGCCCCGGCTCTCCGGTTCCCAGGCTTCCTGGTCACCCACCCCCGCCCCCCCTTCCTTCCGCCCTCCTGCACCCCCTCCCCTACCTCCTGGTACCTGGGCCTGGCCCCCACTCGACCCCCAGCTCCCTGGCCCTGCCCCTAGCCCCCTCCCGTCTGTCCCCACCCTGAGCGCCCCAGCCCTGCGCCCGCCCCTCGTGCTTTGCCCCTGAAACTGGGATGCGAACCTTCACCCCGACACCAGGTGAAGCCCCCCCAGGTGAAGGGACCCGGTGGCCTCTGGTGTCGGGACACCCACTGTCCCCCCAGCTGCTCTCAGAGGCCGGAGGCCACCTGCGAATGTGTCCGGAGGAGGAGGAAGGACGTCCCCGGTGCCGGCTCTGCACGGGACACCGGGCTGCCCCAGCCAGCAGCACTTACTGGCCGAATGTGGCGCTGGCAGCTGTGTGTCGCCCAGGAAGCTGGTGGCTGGCACGGGAGGCCGTGCAGGTTGCAAGTTGAAGGAGGCGCAGTACCGGTTCGCAGGGCTCTGTCTCTGAGGCCGGACTTGGGCTGGGGGAAGAAGTCCCAGGGGAGAAATGGAGTGGTTTTTGGTTTTGTTTTCTTAATTGAATTGCAAAAGCGTGTGCTTTTGTGTAGAGAGAGCAGGGAGGGTGTGTGCTCGGACTGGACTTCTCTGCATGTCTGCATGTGGAATGGGTCCCCCCCCTCCCCGCCCTCCTTTTCTGAGCGGTGGGCCCCAGCTCAGAAAAGGAATAGGAAGGAGTGGAGTCTGGCCCGGGAGCTGTCTGGAAGATGAGCGGTGGTCTCCACTGGCCCGGGCCAACAGGGCAGCGCAGGGGCCGCTCTGCGGAGGGCGCCCGCCGAGGGCTCAGTCCTTCCAAGTGCTGGTGTGGGCCTTGCCTCATTGCTTCAGCTCCTTGGCGGAGGACCTCACTCTAGCTTTTTGCTGGACGTGCGTGTAAGAAATGTTTTCTGAACGTGGATCATCTCTGAAGGCTTGGTTTTGTTTAAGCTTGTTCTGCCCTTAGTTTGCTCTGGTCACTGCTTCCATGGACAAGAAAAGACAGTTTCTCAAGAATGGGAGTTTAGAGCAGGAGGTTTTTAAAACTTTGTTTTTTTGCTGCCAGGGTGGGCGTGTATGTGCTTTTTAAAATTATTTTGTTTTGTATGTTTGATAGAGACAGGGAGACAGAAGGGGCTGCCCCTTGGCACTGCTGTCCTGCTGCTCTTACAGCTTCTCCTTGTGGCCAGGGGTTCAAACCCGGCGCTTGGGTGCGGTGAAGCGTGCGTCAGGTGGGATCTCCTGACCCTGGTACATGGCTTTCACAGTGGAAATCTGCTTCCAGACCATAAGCCCCTGTACAGATTTGTGTGTGTGCGACCTTTCTTAACCTACTAGGCACGTTTATTGCTGGGCCATGGTGCCCAGTGGCCTTTTAATTTTCTTTGACAGAGGGTGAGAAACAGAGAGAGATAGGAGAGGAGGAGGAGAGAGACACTGCTCCACTGTTCTTGAAACTCCCCCCCCTGCAGGTGGGGGCTGGGGCCTTGAACTGACGTCCTCAAACATGGTACAGGTGTCTCATGTGTGGGGGTAGGAAAAGTTTTGTCAGACTTAGTTCTTATTTCCTTAATATATTAGTGGCTACTGTTGTTGAGCTTTTAAAGATATTTAATTTACTTTACTCAGACACACACACACCGATCACTGCTCAGCCCTGGCTGATGGTGCTGGGGATTGAATCTGGGACTTCAGGACCTCTGGCATGAAAGTCTCTTTCATAACCATTTTGCTCCCCAGTCCTATTAATTTTTAATTAATTTAAAATTTCATTCTATTTAAGTCGTGATGGAGACTGGGAAAGGGGGATATACTTAAGTAAAAATTTAAGTAAAAATTTATCTTTCTGTAACATTTGCTTTAAGATTTTTACCTATATTTTAGTGGATGTGTGTTCATTGGAAAAACTTAATAGAAGTTTACCATCCTGAGATTTAAGGAATTGGGTGATTAATTTTACTATTTGAAAAACTTAATTGTAGTTCTAATTGGATTTGCTTAGTACAGTACTATAGTATTAATGTATTTATTGAGTTATAAATCCTACAAGTGTTTGTCCATATATAAAATAACTGTATCTGAAAATAGAGAAAAGCAATTCTTTTTTTTTTTGCCTCCAGGGTTATTGCTGGGGCTCAGTACCTGCACCATGAATCCACTGCTCCTGGAGGCCATTCCGCCCCCCCCCCCCCGCTTTTGTTGCCCTTGTTGTGGTTATTGTTGTTGTTATTGATGTCATTCATTGTTGGACAGAACAGAGAGAAATGGAGAGAGGAGGGGAAGACGGGGAGAGAAAGACAGACACCTGCAGACCTGCTTCACCACCTGTGAAGCGACCCCCTGCAGGTAGGGAGCCGGGGGGCTCGAACTGGGATCCTTGTGCGGGTCCTTGTGCTTTGTACTGTGTGCTCTTAACCCAGTGTGCTACTGCCCACCCCCCTGGGAATTTCTTAGAATACATTTTTTGGATATCAGAGTATTTGTATAATCTATCCAGGAATTTAAAAAAATAGTTATTTATTTATGTATTCCCCTTTGTTGCCCTTGTTGTTTTATTGATGTCATCATTGTTGGATAGGACAAAGAGAAATGGAGAGGGGGGAGAGAAAGACAGACACCTGCAGACCTGCTTCACCACCTGTGAAGCGACTCCCCGGCAGGTGGGGAGCCGGGGGCTATGCTGGTTCTTGTGCTTTGCGCCACCTGTGCTTAACCCGCTGTGCTACCACCCAGCTCCCTATCCAGGAATTTTTTAAAAATTTATTTTCAATTTTTTATCTTTATTTATTTGAAAGAGACAGCCAGAGATTGAGAGGAAGGGAAAAGTTTGAGGGAGAGAGACAGAGATAGCTGCAGCCCTGCTTCACACTCGAAAGGCTTTCCCTGCAGGTGGGGACCGTGGGCTTGAACCTGGGTCCTTGTGCACTGTAACGTGCTCAGCCACAATCTGGCCCCAGTCTATACAGGAATTTTTAAGTGAGGTAGGTCTGGCTTTTACATTTTCCATACTGCCGTGTTTAATACTAAAGTGAAAAGACGTCTGTTGTGTTTTGCTTTTGTTTTAAAGCTGGTTTTCAAGTGTAATGTTTTAAAATCCTGGTGGAATCTTAGGAGTTCTGGAGGCTTTATGACTGTATTTTTCCCCCTGCTGAAGCGATGATTTGGTAAGATTGTCTTTGATGACCTAGTAAGGGTGGGCAGGTGAGCTAGGCTCCACAGATATCTCTGTGAATGGAGACTATTCCTGGAGAAATCTCGCGGCACCCCTCGCAGACCTGTGAGAACAGAATCATCAAGCCCCTGCTCTTGAAGGTCTCCGAGTCAGCCTGAGCCTGGGTGTGGCGTGGCTCCGAGCAGTTTAGTAGCTGGGTGTGATCCAGGCCTTCTGTTCTTAGCAGACGTGCTTCCTTTCATATTTAAGGAACAGTCCCTTCCAGCTGAGTATGTTCGGTGGCCTGTGTTCCTAGGCAGAGCTGCTACTTCTCCTAATCTTCAACACTTGTGCTTTTGTTGTTGTTCAAAAACAGCTCAAATCTGACAACAACTAGAGGCAAGGTGGCCACTTCAGCACAGTCTCGCCCTGCCCTGCTGCCCCCAGTGCACGACCTTTCTGGCTGCGGGTGTTAGTCAGATCGTCCTGGATGTTGAGTTCAGTTGCTGTGCTTGCTTTACCTGCCCTTATTCCTACATGTCCTGCTCAGCTCAAGACCATTATGGGCAGTGGTGAATACGAGAAATACTTCTCCCTAGGAAAAACAAAACTTCACGGTCAGTGCCTCAACCCAACTGGGAAGGGGGCAGTAAGGAAGGAAAAAGGAAAGCGTTGCTGTGCCCAGTGTGGCCTTGCCGGGTGTCTCCGAGCTCTGCTGCAATCAAGGTGGAAGGAGGCCGTGGTGCAGGCGCCGTGGTTTGGGTTCTGCGGGGCGTCACATGAGCCGGGAGCTGCCTGACCTAAACTCTGGACTCAGGTACTTTGACCGTTTGCTCACTGCAGAGCGGCAGAGCTGTTAATCTTTACACTCCCGACAGCGACAGCGAGTGCCTAGGCCCCTCCAGCTTGCTTGTTCCGCTCAGTAACCGCTCAGGATTCTTAGTTGCTTTCTGGCTCCTCGGCTCAGTCCTCAAGTCTTCTGCGTGTGTTTAAATTGGCTGTGTGCTCACTGCTATGAACTAGTGAATCGAGTTTGCTTCGCAGTCAGGGAAGTGCCGGAAAACAGCCCTTCGTGTCAGCACAGTTGAGAAATACCTTGGACTCCGATTGTGTTAGCTTGCTGTGCTTATGATACACTTTCACAGCTTTGGCTGTCTACAGGAATACGCGTTCTTCCGTGTCTCCGCCTCCCTCGCCCTCACTTGTGGCAAGGTGGCAGAGGGAGTGCTCGGACCCGGGCTTCCTGCCTGCCAGTCCCGTGCCCTTCTGCGTGCGCGCACCACCTTCCTGCTCGCCGCTTCAGTTTCCTGGGGGTCAGCAGTCCGCACCCACTTGAACTAGGTCTCTGACCCTCAGGCTGGTTGCCAGCCGGTTCTGGGTCTTTCCCTGTACACTGTGGATCCCTGAGGAGGGCCTGTTTCAGAGCCGTCTCTGTGGTGGGCTCACCTCCTCAGAGTGGGTAGGCTCATGGCAGCTTGCTGCGTGGTTGGCAGAGGAGAGAGAGATCAGGAAGAGCGGTTGGTGCTGCACTTTTGTCTGACTGTGTGTGTGATCACATGCAGCCCCGCACCTTTGCTGCGTCCTGCCGGGTACATGTGGTCACATGCAGCTCCACACCTTTGCTGCGTCCTGCCGGGTACATGTGATCACATGCAGCCCTGCACCTTTGCTGTGTCCTGCAGCCCCGCACCTTTGCTGCATCTTGCCAGGTACATGCGATCACATGCAGCCCTGCACCTTTGCTGCGTCCTGCTGGGTACGTGTGATCACATGCAGCCCTGAACCTTTGCTGTGTCCTGCCATGTGCATGTGATCACATGCAGCCCCGCACCTTTGCTGCGTCCTGCGGGTAGATGTGATCACATGCAGCCCCGTGCCTTTGCTGCGTCCTGCGGGTACATGCCAGACACAGAGACTGCGGGTTGGCAGGAGGTGGCACAGGTACAGAGGTTGCGAAGCAGCCCTCGTGACCCTGCAAGTTTGCCTGCTGCATTTATCCCAAACTTTGGTCAACCAGTTAAAAACGTAACAGGTCCATGAAGGATGATAAATGACATAGTGGGGGTTGTATTGTTAAATGGGAAACTGGGGAATGTTATGCATGTACAAACTATTGTATTTACTGTTGAATGCAAAACATTAATTCCCCTATAAAGAGATAAATTAAAAAAAAAAGTAACGTTTATTTTAAAAGGTGTCTCATGTACTTTGAAAAGTGCTAAGGAGTTGTGTGCTGTTGCCTCAGGAAAACTGAGCTGAGCTGCTGTGGCAGCTGGAGGTCGGGCACACACTGCTTCCTCCTGTCCTTGCTGGTCGCTTAGCTGCGGTAGGGATGCTGTGATAGCGTCATTGACACGTCCCTCCGCTTGAGGTGTCCTTGGCTTATGTAGGGTAAACACTGCACACTAGAGAATTCACCCAAAAGAACGTGGTTTCTCAGAGAGACTGCTCTAGAAAAATGGGTTTGAATTAGTTAAAGAATTTCCCAGTGCTGTGACAGTTTTGTATGGATTCTTTATATATATTTATTATTGGATAGACACAGAGGGAAGGGAGAGACAGAGAGATACCCGCAGCCCTGCTCTACCACTCGTGAAGCTTTCCCCCTGCATGGGGACCAGGGGCTTGAACTCGGGTCCCTGTGCACTGTAGTGTGAGCTCTTAACCACGTGTGCCCCCGCCCGGGCCCCTGTACGAATTCTTAAGTGGTGAGTCCTCTTGCCTTTGAAACTGCACATGGTAGTTCCAGTAATGTAACCAGTTACATGTTAGGAAGGATATAATTGCTGTTGGGGTGTCTGCACTGAAGTCATGGCGTTAATGAGTTGGGGAAAACGGGGTTTGACTAAGATTTCTCAGGTAGAATTAATTGGAAGGGCTGAGAACCTGGATGCTGAGCAGCATTATTACCTAGTACTAGAAACAAAAAAGCAAGTTTTTAAAAAATTTCTTTATTGGGGGATTAATGTTGTACAGTCAATAGTAAATCTGATAGTTTGTACATGAATAGCACCTCCAGTTCTCCACGTAGCAGTACAACCCCCACTAGGCCCCCTGAAGGTTTTTTTTTAAGTAGTTCTTCTTCTAGACCTATTAAAATATTGAGTGGCTATAGAGTGTCTGTCTAGAAACATCCTGTGAATAGTTGGAAGTGCGATTCTCTGAGTACATAACAAAAGATGAGCCAAAAGCAAGCAAGATCACAGAGACAACTGTCAGTTGTCAAGGTTCACACGGGGTTGGCATTTTGTGAGACAGGCCGTTCAGGTCCAGGCTCATGGAAAAGAAGTTGCTTGACAGTGTTACTGTACAGTGGATACGTGCCAGAGAAGACAAAAACACGGAAAGGGACAAAAGCAGAAAGCTGCAAATCCCATGTAATGTCGCCACCAGAAACGGTCTACACGGCGCTGACGGCCGTCTTCCCACACACATGCATTTGCGTGTGTGCTTTAAAACACTTGCATTTGTTTATTTTAGATAGAGACCGAAATTGAAAGGGGAGGGGAGACAGAGACGCCGCAGCCCTCGCTGACCTGCAGGCGGAGACCCGCGTCTTCAGCCTGTGCTGTCCAGGGCAGGGCACGCTCTCAGGGTCCCCATTCCCTGGATGGCCCGTGGAGCGTTTGTTTTGATACCAGACCTAGACCACTCACTCTCTGTATGATTTTGGACTCTCTGATATTCTGATGTGACTTTTTTTTTTCCCTAATGTAGCATCTTAAAGTTGCAGATGTCTCTCCAAGAATTGCTGTAGCTGAACCTCAAAAATATTGAGGATTTTTTTGGCCATTTCAGTTGAAAATAGTGATTTCTTCTTTGACTCATGGATTGCTTATTCTCTGATAACGTTTGGTACTTCACTTTTCTCTTCCATCACATTAATTTATTTTTATTTTTTTATTGCCACGAGATTTATCTGTGGGGCTTGGTGCCTGCACAGCAAACCCACAGCTCCTAATGGGCCGTCCATCCTGACCTCCCTCCCTCCTTCCTTCCTCCCTCCCTTCCTTCCTTCCTCTTTTTATAGAGACAAAGAAATCATGAGGGAAGGGGAGAGACAGAGACGCCTGCGCCTGTGTTTCACTCGCGAAGCTTCCCCTGCAGCTGGGAGCCAGGGCCTTGAACCCGGTCCTTGATCATGGCAGCCTGTGCTCTCTACTGAGCGGCATTGCCGGCTCCCATGTTAACTTTGGTTTGGATAAAGTGACTTTCAGTTACTGCCCACTGTTCCACAATCAACAGAATGTAGTTTTACTTAGAACTTGCCCAGCATTTAAATGCATTTATTGTCCTAGGATTCCAAAATGAAGAAGACGCATCTCTCTGAGTCCAGGGATCTTAGACTCTACTTGGAGGAGCAGTAAACAGGCAAAGCATGTGGAGTCAGGAGAGTCGAATGTGATGGAGAAAAATAAAGAGTCGAAGGGTGGGCTGGGCTGAGACGGTGGGGTAGAGGCTTGTCCTCGTTTTCAATAGATTCTGCACGGACGACTTCACCGATAAAGTGGCATTCGGGCAGAGAATAAGGAGTTGGCTGAGTACACCGGGACCTAGCACATCCCCAGGTGGGACTCCAGAGAGCACCTTAGTTTGTGTTGGCAACACTTGCAAAACCCCTGTACTTAGAGAGGGTAGCGTCAACTTGGGTGGCGGCAGAACCCTAAAACGTCTTGTGTTCCTTGACTTGGTCTTTTTTGGGGGGTGGGTGGAGGGAGAGAGGGAGGGAGAGAGGGAGAGGGAGAGGGAGATATGAGGCATTAGTAGAGAGTTTGGGAGCTTCACGTAACGTGATCTGAACTTGGAAGGGTTCGTCTGGGCACTGAGAAGAGGGCTCTAGAGGGCAGGAGTCAGGAGGCCGGAATGTTGGCAAACGCCAGCTGTGACTTGCACCAGGGGAGGAGCCCTGGTGATGCTGAGTGGGTGTCTGATAGCTAGTTCTTGAAGGACTCGACCGGGTTCTCTGCGGAGAAGGGAGGGAGGGGACCAGGCAGGCGTGTGTACATTTGCTGCCTGGGCTCGGGTTTGCAGTTTGGTGCTTTTAAGCAGACTGTGGTTTTCAAAACCCTGGCGAGCAGATCTTTACTTTTCAGTTAGTGTTGACAGATATTTTCAGAGACAGAGGGTTATTCTGATTAGATAGAGACATTTGTTCTTTTCTGCAAAAGGGACCTGTAGAAAGGGTGATTTCTTCAAGTAGGGTTTATGCTTTAGAACTACTTAGACCCTTTTTTTCCTCATGAAAGCTCACTTGAGGTTACTGACACTTAACAGTGCTGTGCGTTTGGGTGTATTTTGAATAGTTTCTCTCCATCATCAGTCTGTTTAGTGCTTTGTCTTTTTACGTAATGTTTCCAAAAGGCTAAGTCTGTGTCGTTAGATGAGTTTAATAACTTCTTACCACCCTACATGTCTTTTCAGTTATGAGAGTTCATGATCTGTCCCTCTTATATACATGCAAATGAAGATAAAAGTAAAAAGACTTGTATGCACAGTGGGATATGTGCCACATGTGATTTGTTTTAAATAGCCCGCTCTTTTGTCTGAACAATACATTCTATTATTTTATTACTGGTTTTCATTTCACGTGGCTCTCCCTCATTTTGTAAAAGTTTTGTTTTTCCTTGTAGCTTATGAGTTCATTTTTAATTTCCTCTTTTTTCATGGCAAAAGCGTTTAAGATTGATTAGTTCTCTGCACTGTAGTCCCCTCCCACAGATTTAGATGCTGATCATTTTCTTGGCTAGATACGCTTTTTTTTTGCTACCAGGGTTATTTCTGGGGCTTGGTGCCTGCACTACGAATCCACTGCTCCTGGAGGCCATCCCCCCCCCCCTTTTTGTTGTTTTATCGTCGTTGTGGTTATTATTGTTGATGTCATTGTTGTTGGCTAGGACAGAGAGAAATGGAGAGAGGAGGGGAAGACAGAGGAGGAGAGAAAGACAGACACCTGCAGACCTGCTTCACCAGCCATGAATCGACTCCCCTTGCAGGTGGGGAGCCAGGGGGCTTGAACCAGGATCCTTACGCCGGTCCTTGTGCTTTGCACCACCTGCGCTTAACCCGCTGCGCTACCACCCGACCCCCACTAGATATGCTTTTAAAATCAGTTGGCAAAAAAGCTTAATTACATTTTAGTTTTTTTCTTTCACCTGGGAGATTTATTTGTTTATTACACTAAATAGCTTAGAACACTAAATAGCTCAGCTTAATGCTGGTGTGAGAAATTGTACCTGGGACTTTGGAGCCTCTGACATGAAAAGTTTTTTTTTTTTTTTTGCATAACCATTATGCTGTCCCACCCCCACCCTGGGCATTTTCAAGTTCAGCTTTAACATTTGAGGATGCTAATTCCCTTTGTCATTTGCTGTTCTTGCTGTCTTTTTGTTGCTTGCAGTGTGACTGCCCCTAGAATCACGTTGTGAACATGGCAGTGTGTACTTTCATAATGATGATGAGCAGGGCAGTGCGCTCGGCCTCGCATCAGCGCGGCTCAGGGAGCTGGAAAAGCAGTCTGCTTTCTCAGGTAGAAGCTGGAAAAGCAGTCTGTTTTCTCAGGTCACTGCCGCTGATGTTGGCTTCACTTCCAGGACCAAGGGGAAGTAAGTGCTCACACGAGGCTCCCTGGAGTTGGAGTTGAGCAAGTCTGTGAACCACACACCCTGGCCTCCTGGCTTCTGCCCAGTTTTGTCCTGGGCATTTCAGCATTGACAGACCTTCCTTAACTCTAGCCTGGCGGTGCCCTCACCCTCCGCCTCTGGTCTCAGAGGTCTGCCGCGAGCGCTCTTTGCACCCCTGCAGGAATCTGCCACCTGAAGCAGCGCTGCAGGTGTCTCTCTTTCTCCCTACGGCTCTCCCTTCCCTCTCGGTTTCTCTCCACTCTGTTCGTTCAGATTAAAACTAGTAAGTAAATGGGAAACTGAGAACTGACTGTGTGTGTAAAGCTTACGCCTTACCAAGCAACAGGCCTGGGCACAGAGCCCTGGGGGGCTTCTTGGGGGTAGGATGGGCTTTGCTATTTCTTTTCCTCTCTTGGCCTGTGTCTAAAATAGACAGAGTAAAAAGACTGGACTTGCAGAGGCCACTCAGCAGTACTGCACGCGCTGGAGACCCTGGGGTCCTTTATAAGCACTGAATTAAACACACAACAGTTGGGGCCCAGTGGAGCACACATGTCACTGTGTGCAAGGACCCAGGTGCAAGCCCACAGTCCTCACCTGCAGGAGGGAATCTTCACCGGGAGTGGAGCAGTGTTGCAGGTGCCTCTCTCTCTCTCCCTCCCTCCCTCCCTCCCTCCCTGCCTCCCTCTCTCCACTTCTCTCTCTCTCTCCCTCTCCCTCCCTCTCTCCACTTCTCTCTCCCTACTTCACTGTTGCTAAGGGAGAAAAAAACGGTCACTCCACCAGAGCAGTAGATCTGCCTTGCAGACACTTGAGCCCCAGCAGCAAGCCTGGTGCCAAAAAAAAAAAAAAAAAAAAAAAAAAAAATCATATATGTAGATAGATAGATAGATAGATCTCCACACATACTGTAATGCCTTTGTAAGTAATTAATACTTTTACTTACATAGTGGTCATTTGTGCATTAGGAAAGTGATTTCAGAAGGACTGTCCTGTTACACTCTTATTTTTTTTTTTATGTTTTTGCTCCCGTGGTTATTGCTGGGGCTCAGTGCCTGCACTGTGGTGCCAGCAGTGCTGGTGGCCTTTTCGCTGTTCTGTGGCAGAGGGTGAGAGGGCCAGAGGGCAGGAGAGACACCTGTGGCACCAGCCTGCCACCTGGAAGCTTCCCACATTTTATGTAAGTGGGGATGGGGGGCTTGAACTTGGGTCCTTGCACAGAGAAACACGTGCACTCTGCTTAGTGAGCCCCTCATTAGACTCTCCCAAAGAAGTTATGTAAGTTGGATAATTTCCTTGACTTAATATCTGAGATTTATTATTATTATGCATCAGAAGTTGAGTTTAAATGTTATTCTGAGTCTCAGTTGTGAAGAATATAGAGTGTACCTAACTTTCCTCTAACTTACCAGTGTATTTGTGATTACTTTTCTATTACAGCTCAAGTAAAAATATTGAGAAAAATGTTTTCTTTTTAATAGTAAAGCTTCCTGTGTTGTCCTCAGACCTGCTCTCACATGTACCTTTCCTGCCAGTCAGTTCATAAACATTCCGCGTTTTGTACATTTTTCTCTTGTTGTTAAACGCCTCTCCTGGGCCTCTTGGGACCGTCTCACCTACGCAGCTCTGAATTCATTCTTGTGTGAGGCTTCTGTTTTTATTGTCGCCCTGGGGATTCCACTTACCTCTCAGATCCAGTCTCCTGGCTCCTTGTTTTCAGGCATTTCCTTCATGGACTCTGTTGTCTTTGATGGAACACAGTCTTCTTTTTTAAATTTTATTTATTTATTTATTTTTTAAATGGTTCATCTTTTATAGTCACACCACACATTGTTTCTTAATTTTTATATTTATTTTATTTATTCCCTTTTGTTGCCCTTGTTGTTTTATTGCTATAGTTATTGTTGTTGTTACTGATGTTGTCATTGTCGGACAGGACAGAGAGACATGGAGAGAGGAGGGGAAGGCAGAGAGGGGGAGAGAAAGACAGACACCTGCAGACCTGCTTCACCGCCTGTGAAGCGACTCCCCTGCAGGTGGGGAGCCGGGGGCTCGAACCGGGATCCTCACGCCAGTCCCTGCGCTTTGCGCCACGTGCGCTTAACCCGCTGCGCTACCGCCGACTCCCCGGAACACAGTCTTCTAAGTTTTCCTGAGAAAGAAGTTAATGTCACTGAAGAGATCTTTCTTGAGATTTCAGGATGTGAAAGAAAAGCTCATCAGTTGCTTCTGGGTCTCTGTTTCTTAGCTTCTGACCTTTTCTTTTGAACTTCAGACAGAAAGACGGGAGAGACTCTAGCAGCACCCCCCACCCCCCCCCGCCCTCTGGCCCAGGAAGCTTTCCTTCAGTGCTGTGCTCAGTCCTCCCTGTCCCGTGTGGTGGTGGGTGGTGGAGTGCACTCGACTGGGTTTGCCTCTCCCGGCCGCGTAAACCAAACTGCGTAGCTGATCTCTGCCCTGACTTTGGAGTGGACGGCCGGACTCCCCTAGGCCGCTAGGCGGTCTGTGCTGCCTGGTGTGAGTCGTGCGTGTGTGGCGGCCTGTGGCCTGTGTCCTTGAAGGACGGAGGGGCCGAGACCGCCGCCGTGCTGAGTGCCGTGCCGCCAGAGCCCTCTGCGTCTTTCGTCAGGGCTCGGGACAGGCTGCTGCCGCCAGAAGTAACCTCACAGCCACTTCCAAGCCAACAGGAGCCCCGGCCTTTCACTCCGCAGTTTGCTTTTGTCAGTTATGTTGTGGTTATTTCTTGTCCCATTATTTAGATGTTGAAAACTTAAGAGTGGTGCTTTGCCTTTTATTCTTTGAGTTTTTCTTTTCCCGTTTTTTCTCCGACCTCCTCTCGTTGGTTTTTGTGTTCCGACATCTCGTTTGATTTTCCAGGGCTGCTCTTGAGGCTTTGTGTGTCTATACATTTCTTTCCTTCGTGAGGCGTCTTTTCCCAAGACTGTCAGTTTCTGCTCATGTGTGCCCCCGTGTCTTTTTCCGCCCGCTTCCTGCTTGCTTGCTTCTCGGCTCCTTTTCTCCTTGAGCTCAGGGTTCCTGTAGGTGCTGTCTCCATGTCTGTGGGTCTCTGGTCCGATTAAGGAGGCTCTGGAAGGCTGATCAGAAGCTGTGCAGAACGTCTGTCTGTCTGGGCCTGTCGTTGGTTTCTCTTGGGCTGCTGATAGTCTCTGGAAGTGCTTCTCTTTCTTGCTGAGAGAATATGCTTTTTGCTGCCGTGAGACGATGGTTTGGAGCGCTGCTGTTTCGTAAGGACTATTCACTATCAGTAGGCACCTCTGTCTTTTCCTGTTCCTGTGGTCCGCGAGTCCGTACATGGTTCCAGTCTGCCAGGCCGGGGTGGGGGCCCCCTTGCCTGAAGCCAGACACGGTCCTGGGGAGCCCTGCGGGGTGTCGCACGCACGCCGTGCGGCCAGTCTCCCGCTGTGTGGCCAGTCTCCTGCTGCAGCCCGTTACACCTGCCACTTGGAGTCTTTGGTGTCGATCTGTTTCCTAATTTGCGTTGAGTTACCATTCGTTCCTTTTCTTACATACTCTTAGACTTTTCGCTCTCCATTTAAGGCAGACTGCCCTTAGAAACACGTTTTAAAATGATTCTAGGGGGTTGTTTAGGCTGAGCACAGGCAGGTAAATATTTTCAGTCGGTCAGTCATCTTTAACCGTGCCAGCTAAGATAAGTGACATCTCATCACAGACCCCTGCGAGCGTCCACCCGGCTTTGACCTGGCACGTTATGATCGGGCCCTCCTCAATCGTTATCGAACAGGCCATGGCCGGTGCGCCGCTATGTTCCATCGCTGGGGAGCCAGAGACGACCCGAACTGCCCCTGCGGCTCCAGACAGACTATGACCCACAGAGTCAACGACTGCCACCTCTCCAGATTCAAAGGAGGTCTCGAAACTTTACATCAGGCTCAACCTGACGCTGTTGACTGGCTGCGGAAGAAGGGCAAACGCTAGAAGAAGAAGTGACAAACACTTAGAGAGGCCAGGCGGTGGCGCACCTGGTTAAGCGCTCACATTCCAGTGCGCAAGGACCCAGGTTCAAGCCCCTGGTCCCCACCTGCAGGGGAAAAGCTTCACGAGTGGTGCAGCAGGGCTGCGGGTGTCTCTCTGTCTCTCTGTCTCTCTCCCTACTTCTCCCTCCCCTCTCAATTTCTCTGTCTCTATCCAATAATAAATAAATTTTAAAAGTCACTGGAGTCTTCCTCTAGTGTTCCCATCCCTTTTCCCTGTGTATTTCTTGTATTTTGTATGTGTGCTCCCCAAATTGTAGTAAACTCATTTACATAGTTGAATATACATAGAAAAAGTGGCTTCACTTTACATTTGATTGTGCAGTGAAGTCTCCTGAAAGACAGCGGTCTTTGGCCCTGTAGTACGTGTCTGTCACTACTTATCTCACACCCTCTTGAGAGACGCTTAGGGTGCTCCCAGCTCCCTCTGTTGTAGTGAGCATCTCCACGTGTCTTTGCACTTGTCCACAGATCCTTCTAGGATGGGCACTGTCGGGTGTGACTCTGGCCACTTGACCCGATGCAGGACCCCATGACTGCCCTCACTTCAGATCAGGAGCCGTGTTTTGGTCCCAAGACCCCTCAGGTCTGGCAATTGACTGGAGTGACTCACAGGACTGAAGATCTCACGCTTTAGTGAGAGTTTTAGGGTAGGAGTTACAGACCAGGACCTGTGAAGTGAAGAGACCCAGTAGTGCCAGCTGGGCAGGAGAGAGAGGGTCCTGGATTCAGTGCTTCTCCCGGTGGGAGCCAGGGAGTGTCACCTGCCGAGTTCAGCAATGTTTTCACAAACGGGGAAGCTCCTCTGAGCCCAGTTGTACAGACTTTTTTATTTGACTTTTCTTATGTAGGCATCACTGGTTGGAAATTGGTTCATGATTGAACTCAGTTTCCAACTCTCCTTCCTAGAAGTTGGCCTTTTACTTCAGAAATTCCAAGGATTTTGGAAGCTCTGTGCCAGGAATTTAAGAACACAGAGCAGATAAGTTATTGTCTTCTGATATTTTTATTTACTTATTTTTGGATAGAGACAGGGAAATTGAGACTGGGGAGGGGAGATAAAGAGGGACACACACACACACACACACACACACACACCTACACACGCCTACACCTACACCTACACCTACACCTACCTGCAGCACTGCTTCACTACTTGTGAACCTCTCCACACCCTGCAGGTGGGGACCAGGAGCTCGAACCCAGGTCCTTGAACACTGTAACGTGTACACTCAACCAGTTGTGCTACCGCCTGGCCTCCAGATAGCTGGAAGTAAGGCGTTCTGGCTGAATGGGACGCATGCTTGCATTTCGATACTAAGACACACTCTCAAAGGCTCTGCAGCATCCTGTGATGGCACTAAGTTGTTCACAACTTTGCGGGTTTACTTTTTCTTAATTGTGCTGAGTTGATTGTTAGTTACTTGCTATTTGCTAGTGGAAAGCGGTTCCCGTGTGCTCACTACACAGGCACATTTCTTTTTCGAATCTCATGTTCGTTGAATGTGCCCATTTTTCTGTGGGCTGTTCATTTTGTGTTGATTCCCAGTTCATTACATATTCTACAGACTAGTCTTTGGTTGTTTATCTGTTTTAACTGTTTCCTTTCAGGATTTATAATATTAAATCTTTATGAATTAGATTTACTGTGTCAATTCTAATGGTGTGAGGTTATGAACGTACATTATTAAAACGCCACTTGAAAGTTTGTTGCTTCTTAAAAATGAAGCCAAAGGCATTTAAAGGCAAGGCCTGGGGTGGGGGGAGCTGGTTCTGATGAATGGGTTTTATGCCGCAGGAACCCAGTGATAGAGACTCCTGCCTCCGGGTTTTTTGGTTTTTTTTCCTAGGCTATTTGAAGTCTTGGGGGCTGGGTGGTTAAGCAGGTCTGCAGGTGTCTACCTTTCCCTCTCTGTCTCCCCATCCTCTCTGTCCTATCTAATAAAAAAAAATTGAAAATAGAAAAAAATGGGCACCAGGAGTGGATAGATTCATGGGCCAGCGCCGAGCCCCAGCAGTAACCCTGATGGCAAGCTAAAAAGAAAGGGAGAGCGCAAAGCACAAGGATCCCGGGTCGAGCCCCCGGCTCCCCACCTGCAGGGGAGTCGCTTCCCAGGCGGTGAAGCAGGTCTGCAGGTGTCTGTCTTTCTCTCCCCCTCTCTGTCTTCCCCTCCTCTCTCCATTTCTCTCTGTCCTGTCCAACAGCAACAACAATAATAATAACTACAACAATAAAGCAACAAGGGCAACAAAAGGGAATATATAAATAAATAAAAAAGAAGAATACTTGAACTCTTTAAGAGTAATGAAGAGTATGAAGAAGGAATGTTTATTATAGATGGAAATTACCTCCTGTGTTGTATTAAAAATGATTCAGAGGGGGCCGTGCGGTAGCACAGTGGGTTAAGTGCACATGGTGTGAAGCACAAGGACCAGGCATTGAGCCCCCGGCTCCCCACCTGTAGGGGAGTCGCTTCACAGGTGGTGAAGCACATCTGCGGGTGTCTGCCTTCCCCTCCTCCCTTGATTTCTTTGTCCTATCCAACAAGAAGGGCAACAAAATGGGAAAAATGGCCTCCAGGAGCAGTGGATTCCTAGTGCAGGCACTGAGCCCCAGCAATAACCTTGGAGGCAAAAAAAAAAAAAAAAAAAAATCAGAATTGGTCATTACTATAAGCAACATAGTTTTGTTTTTTTTTTCCCTTGTGGGGATTAGTGGTTCACAGTCAACAGTAAAATACAGTAGTTGGAGGGTGGGTGGCGGGGCACCTGGCTGAGTGCTCATGTTACAGTGCGCAAAGACCCAGGTTCAAGCCCCCAGGAAAGCTGTAAGCGGTGAAGCAGGGCTGCAGGTGTCTCTCTGTTTCTCTCCCTCTACATAACCCGCTTTCCTCTCCATTTCTGGCTGTGTCTAGCCAATACATTTAATAAGATTGTATTTAAAAATACAGTAGTTGGTACATGTGTAACACTTTTCAGTTTCCACACAACAATCTACCCCTCCTCCCCTCCCCCCCCCCCCCCCCCCCCGTCCTCCTCCACCCTCATGTCCCAGGACCTGAGACTGCCTTCCCACCCCCAGCGTCCCTGACTGGGGCAACACGCCAAACCCAGCCCAAGTTCTGCTTTGCGCTTCCCTTCAGTTCTTGTTTCTCAACTTCTCTCTCTGAGTGGCATCGTCCTATGTTCAGCCTTCTCTTTCTGGCTGGTCTCACTTCACAGGACTCCTTCTCTCACAATTAGAGAGACCAGAGGCACAGCTGGATCTCCGTGGGCCAAAGTCCAAGTGTTGGTAGTGGCTTCCAGAGGCCAGCGCATCAGCTGCCTTACGGCCTCCCCCTGTCTTCAAAGTCAGCTACATCTGTCCAGCTGGGTCTGTCACTCTGCTCATCTAGATGTCTGACTTAGACATGCTGAGGGTCCTCGTGATTGAATCAGGCCTACCCGCATCACCCGGGAGAGTCTGTTTTAAACTGGCCATTTGCAGCCTGCGCCTGTCCGCAGCATGTCAGCTGCCACGGTTCTGGCTTTCAGGTACGGGGCAGCCCTGGCTTGCTGCTACCCTGCTGCTGTGTGCTGGACAACACCTGAGCAGCCTCACAGTGTCATTGTGCTGCGTACTAGTCAATATCGAGAAGAGAAAGAAAACTGATTGGAACCAGGTTTCAAAGAATATTTTGAGTGAACTTTAGCTACTAGACAATGTACCAAAAATAAATTTATGTTTGCTTAAAAGATGGTTAAATGAATGTTTTTCCAATTTTTCTGTGAAATAATAAACATGAGTATACTGACAGAAACAGCAATAACATGATCTCATCTGGTTTAGCCTCTCATGTGATGCAGAGATCTGTCTTACTTTTATTCACGTTAAATAAAGTATTAATGTCTCTAAGGGCCAGTGGTGGCTCACCTGGTTGATGCACATGTTACAGTGCACAAGGACCCAGGTTCAAGCCCCCCGGCCTCCACCTGCAGGGGAAACTTCACGAGTGGAGAAGCAGGGCTGCGGGGGTCTCTCCAGCTTTCCCGCTCTGTCTCCCCTTCCTCTCAATTTGTGACTGTCTTTAGCTAATAATAAGTAAATAACAAACAAAAAAGAAAAGAAAATGCTTTCATCACACACTAGAGCTCAGTGCTACTTACTGTTCACTTCTTCACTTTGTAGATAGAGACAGAGGGAGAGGGAGAGACCACAGCCCTGAAACTTCTTTCAGTGCTGCAGGGGGCAGGCTGTGCACATGGCCAAGCAGCCCCTACCCAAGTGAGTTTATTTTGCTGGCCTTCCATCCTCCTGGACACTGGTCAGCAGTGTCAGCGTGCTGCTTCTAGAACACAGTATAGCAGAGTCGCACAACATGCATCAGATGAAGGCTTTGGAGTAATGACAAAGTCAGCTAGAAGCCCGAGTCATCCACTGGAAAGGACAGGGAGATTCTGGGTCGCTGCTCCCCTTTGCCCGCTCTGTTCCCTCTTGCCAGCCGCCCAGTGACAGTGACGAGCAGAGAGAGGACTGCACCCTGCTGTGTCAGCACCAGGCTGAGAAAAGTGCTTGCTTCACTCAGTATTCTCAGATAGTGAGAACTGAGAGGGGACGGCAAGGAGGGGGAGACAGTGAGACCTGCAGACCTGCTGCACTGCTTGTGAAGTGACCCCACTGCAGGTAGAGAGTGGGGGCTGGAACCCAGATCCTTGCAGGTGTCTTTGTGCTTCATACTGTGTGTGCTTAACCAGGCGTGCCACCGCCTGGCCCCCATTCTGAAAGGTTTTCATGAGTTCCAGCTACGTCGTTTCTGATGGATTTGGCGAACAAGTCTGTCGCGTGTCTTATCCGCCCTTTGCTGTTTATAGTAGCAGTGGAGGTTTAATTCTGCCTTTGACACTGGGGCTTAGCTTTCCAGGAAAGACTTCTGCACCGTGTCGCGCGGGGCTTGACTGCTGCCCTGCACGGATGGCCGTTTGTCCCGGCGCCTGATGTCCCTGCTTCATCTGAAGTAGCACCACCCTTGTCGCAAGTGTTGGCTCCGTGTCATCCTACCCTACAGGCCCTGGTGCCGGTGGTCCTGGCAGAGCGGGGCGGCGCGGCCCAGAGCTCACTGTGCAGTGTCCAGCCCACAGCCGCTCTTGGAAGCAAGCTGTGTGCAGGCCTCCCCCCCCCCCCCCCCCCCCGGTTGCTTGGTTTCCAGACCACCAGGGAAGTGAGGCTTCTTTGCAGGCTCGACTCGGGCTGTGCTCACTGGTGACTCTTGGACCCCCCACATCCCGTCAGGGTTAGGAGGTGTCCCTGGACTCAGTCTGGGAGGGGGGTGGGAGAGAATCCTGGCTCCCAAAACAGGGGCGTCATCACCCCTCGAGGACGCTTTAACTCAAGGCAGACGTCGACTGCTTTGTTCTCGACTTGGCCTTTACAGCTTTCTTCTGTTTTCTGACTTGAGAAGTGGTGACTTTGCTGACACTCACGGTTTATCTATCTTTACAATCTTATTTATTTTGGTATCACTGGGACCTCGTTCATGCACAGTTTTACCGCTTCAGTCCAACGCCTTCATGTGGGTTTAATCAGCGTATAGAAAGACAGACATCTATCTGTCCAGCACCAGGACTCGCCCAGTCCCGCCGTGGCACTCCATGCGGCGAGGGAGGCACGCCGGCCCAGTGAGCAGGTTCTGCGGTTGCTTCTGTTGGGAAGGTTGTTCCAAGCGATGGCTCCACGCTGCCCCCCGGGCAGCCTTTGCTGTCAGCACACCCAGTAGGCTCCGACAATTGTGATAGTGCAGTATGTCTCAGGTTGGCAGAAAGCGGTAGCAGGGTTGAGGTGAGGGGGGCAGGAAATGGTACCGGTGAAATGTCAGTTCTTCTCTTCTTTGGGGAAATCTCAGAAGCAGTGTTTACGAGCAGCAGAAAGTGCCGTGCTGAAGGGATGCGTGCGGAAGCCGCCGTGTGCAGCAAGTGCGGCCGGCCATAGCTCCCTCCCTTCTTTCTTTCGCCCTTCGTTCCGCCCTCTCTCACTTTCCTCCTTCTTGTCTTTCTTCGTCTTTCTTCGTCTTCCTCCTGCTCCTTTCCTTTTTTCCCCCTGTACAGAGTACTAGAGAATAATGTGGTTGAGTGCTAAGTCTCATGTTCAGGGTCATTGCTTGACTGAATAGTCAAGACAGGTTATTTTAGAAGAATTTACACAGTCTTAGGACAAATAGTTGAGGGAACTGATTGACTAAAATATCACAGATTTTTCCTTCCTTCCCAGAAAGCATAGAAGGAAAATCAGGGGAAGAAACGGGTGACGAGAACAGTTTGTCAGCCTCATTTTAGAGCCAGTGCCTTCTGGAGTTGATTCAACTGGTTGGTTGAATTCATGACAGCCGTCCATAAAATTGACTCTGTGCGTAAACTTGGAGGGGCAGGGTGCGTAGTGGCACATCTGGTGGGGCGCACACATCACGGTGCGCAAGGACCTGGGTTCAAGCCTCTGGTCCCCACCTGCAGAGGGGGAAGCTTCAACAGCAGTGAAGCACGTCTGCAGGGGTCTCTCTTTTTCCTCCCCCTCTCCTCCTCTCCTTTCAGTTGCTTTCTGTCCTAGTAAGTAAAAAAGAAAGAGAGAGAGAGAGAGAGAAGGAGGAATGAAGAAAGAGAAGAGAAGAGAAAGAAGTGGGTGCTGGGACCAGTGGGCTTGACAGGCACGAGCCCCAGTGATTTTCCTGGCGGCGATGAGAAGGGAGAAGGAAACTGTGCCTTGTGCGACCTGCGTTTCAGCTGCGTGTAGATTTTACACAGTTGTATGTTCGACATTTTTAGCCATTTTTCGGTAATGTTTAAACATGTCTTTATTAGGGGATTTCTGTTTTACACTTGACAGTAAATACAATCGTTTGCCCATGCATAACATTTCCCAGTTTTCCACATCACAGCACAACCCCACTGGGTCCTCTGTCATCCTTCTTGGACCCGTGTTCTCCCCCCAGCCATTGCATTTTTTCATGGTGTTTTTGGAAAATACTTTATCAGCAAATAACAGGGAACTCATCTTTCTGTTAGTGCTTAGTATGATTTCTTTATAGTAAGGAGGAATGCGCCTTTTTGCCTTTTTAGTATGCGTGTGCATGTGTGTGTATGTTGTGAAACAAGTGTTACAGATACACTGGGAAGCATCCGTCCGTTACTCCTGTTGTTTTCACTTACGGCTAGAATGTGCTGTTATCGAGGTCACCCCGTTGGTGCTTTTGGCTAGTTCCTACTTAAGCATATGTGATGTTCTTGTTCTGGCACTTTAGAAAGTAGATGAATTGGAATTTTTTTTCATAAAGTGACATTTATGCTACGCTCTTTCTCAGCACCTACAGGACTGAGAATATAAGATTGAAACATTGCGGAAACGCTATTCTAAGTTCCTTATTCCTCTGCACAACATGGTAGTTTAATTTTCATTTCTATAGTTGGCCTTTGATCACCTAAGCCAAATCATTTCAACTCACCAAGCCTCTGCTTCCTGGATACTGCAGCAGTAATAGTAGCATTTCCTGCGTGCAGTGGTTTGCAGACCAGTTGAGGTGATGTAGCGTGGAGCAGAGTGCTGGGCTCATAAAGGGGTGTGCAAAGGTGAACCGGTAGCCTTTCTGTCAAAACAATAGACTCTTCTGTGAGTCGTCTCAAGTAGTGGGCGTCAAAGCTAGTGGCAGGTGCGGCCAGGTCCTAGCACACCCTGTTAGGTGCATGTGTCACCTTGCACAAAGCCCAAAGCCCTGGGTTCAAGTCCATGCTCCCCACCTGCAGGAGCGAAACTCCACAGGCAGCGCAGCAGGTCTGCAGGTGTCTCTCTCCCTGTTTCCCTCCCCCCAATGTCTGTCTGTCCTATTAAAGGAGAAAGAAAGGGAGGGAGGGAGGGGGAAAGGAAGGAGAAAGAAGGCTACTAACAGGAGGTAAGGGACTACATGAGATACCAGAAGCTATTGAAGCGGCGTCATGAAGAGTACGGGTATTCAGTGCATCTGATTAAGCAGTGTGCCTTCTTTTTGTTAAGGATAACGGCTAGGTATCGACTCCTCCACCCCATAATAAAACTATTTTATTCACTGCAAGGCTATGCAGGTACTTTAGTTGCATGGATCTATTTGGATAAGTAGAAGGGGTTGACTTAGAATAGTGGCTGGTTCAATTAATAGAGAATAGAATTTAATAAAATGATTTCAGGTTCCCTCTATATAATTGTAAGTGCCGTACTGACTCGCCGACATATTAGAAATGACACACTGCCTTCTTGGTTTCTCCCCGGTGTGGTTTTGGGACTACCCTTTAGCTCTGTGTCCAAGCACTAAGCCAAGCAGGCGTGGGAGGCAGGGAGGCAGGGAGGCCTGTCCCGAGGCTGTGGTGGCAGGGAGCTGGCCGTCCGGCTGTGCTGCATTTACTTGCTACTCGTGCTGGGTGACGAGAGTCGATGTGTGTGTCCATGTTGTGTTCTCAGTATTGATTGAGTTTTCCCTCTTTTTTTTTCTGCTCTACCTCTTACCTTCTGGAACCAGTAATTTGACGGTAAGTATTCCAATGCGACTTACAAAGTTTTTAACCTAGTGAGGACTTTTTCTCCTGCACGTCTTGGTGAAACTTTGCAGACTGCAGATGGCCTCTGTGGTCGCCCAAGTTTCCCCTGTGTCTGTGTGTGGATGGATGGAGCTGGATTTGGGGGCGTTCCTGGCCTCGCATGCGCTGGCAAACAGCGCCCATTTCTGTGTGTTTGATAGTGATGTTTTTCTGGGAGCTTATACTCTCCTGTCCCCTTCTTTCTGCTGTTTTTACTCCTTGAGGGGTCTGGGAGTGTGGGAAGGAGAGAAATCTTTCTCACGCTTGCACTTTATTTTCCCTGGAATATTCTCAGTCTTTCAGAATACTGTCATTTAGATGTCTACAAAATGTGTGTTCTGTATGCTTTCTAAAAAAAAAAAAAAAAGATTTATTTATTAATATAGAGAGAACCAGGGCATCACCCTGTCACATGCATTGCCAGGGGTTGAACTTAGAACCTCCTGTGCCGTGTCCCAGGGTGCATGGTCTGTGCTCTGCTCAAAGGCTGGTTGCTCTCACTGGTGAGCAGAGTTGTAGGCGGAGCATCTGTCCTTCAAATGACTGTTCTCATCCACTGACCGAGCTGCTGTCTTTTCTTTCAGATTCTGTGCTGTTTTGTTTTTCTAATTTTCATTTCAAAATACCTAACCCTTGTAAATATTTTTCAGCAATAGGTTTTTAGGTTTGTGATCATGACAATATCTGCCCTATCATCTTAGAGCTTCGCTTTTTAATAAACATTGTATTCACCATCAAATAGAATATCTAACTTTTAAGCTTACATTATAAGTGATTAAAAGGATGAGACTAGACTTAGAATGTCAAAATTTTAGCAGTAGCAATGGGAAATCATTTTCATAAAATTCTAATGTCAAAGATAGTTTTAAAAATTTTGAGAGAAAGCTATAAGGAAAATGTATAGGACAGAAGAAGGTTTTATACAGTGATCACCAATGTATAGAACAGAAGAAGGTTTTATACAGTGATCACCAATGTATAGAACAGAAGAAGGTTTTATACAGTGATCACCAATGTATAGAACAGAAGAAGGTTTTATACAGTGATCACCAATGCGGCATTTACTTATATTCAGATTTGAATATTGCCAGAGTCCTTAGAAACTCACTGAGTATTCCTGATCATAGTTTAAAAGTCTTAGAAAAAATAGTAATTTTAGGTTTAAAATAGTAGAACTTATAGAGCACATCTGCTATAAAGAATTTCCTTGTCCCCCTTCACCTTATCACTTGTATTTGCAATTCTAAGGGATGTCTGATTTTTCCGGCTTGACCAATGTGGAACCGTACTCTCATTTTAGGGCTTGCTTCTTTTACTCTGGTGTGTTGTAAGCCTTGTTTTCATTCTTTATCATGTAAGGAAGGGAGATCACTTCATCTTCTGAGTTCTTGGTAGAGACCCATGTAATAAAGGCAGATTAACAAGAGGCGTATTAATGGGACGGGAAAAGGGCGTGAGGGTTCTCAGGAGTGTAAGTGATTTCTAGGGAGCGTCTGTGGGCTCTGAGAAACAAGGAGATGGAGCAGTTTGTGGCAGGGCCTCCCACATTTGAGGTCAGTTTCTAGCAAGTCTACTGAGTCTCCATGTTGGTGTGACTTCCTGAGAAGACAGCAGAGGGAGAAGTGATGCCCACCCCCAAAATAAAGAAAGAGCCTGCCATGAGTCTGCGAGTCGAGTCTAATGCATTCCGTTCTGTGAACATGTTACAGTTTATTTTAACTGTCTCAGTGTTAGCTGTTTGTTTCCATTTGGTGATAGAACACTGCCCCTTGAAGGCTTGCTAACTTGTACATACACATTTCTCTGGACAGTTTTAGCTCAAAGTATGGTCTGTACACTTAGCTGCTTGGGTGTTGTGCACGGATTAGAAATGCAGAAATGGGCTCTCCACATGCGTCTTACTCAGCCTTATTCAGGCCGAGGAATCAGAACTTTGACAACGATACCCAGGAGAGGAATCACTGAATCCGAGGCTGTGTAACCTTCAGCTCAGAACTAAACACTCTCCTGTGTGAGCATATCAGTCTTCACTTAGGCTGAAGTGTTTGAGGCTTCTGTTTCTCTGAACCTTCTATAACAATGAGTATTAACAGATATTGCTTTTATTAAATTATTTTTTAATATTTTTATTTATTCAGGGTTGAGACAGAAATTGATATGGGGGTGGGGGCGGGAAGATACCTGTAACCCTGCTTCACCGCTAGTGAAGCTTCCCTCCCTGTAGGTGGGGACTTGGGTCTTGAACCTGGGTCCTTGTGCCTTGTAATGTGTGCACTCTCCTGGGTGCTCCACCACCTGGCCCCTAAACTTTGCTTTCTTAGGACTAAAGTTTCAGTCCTCACTTCAGCTGACTTGCCTTTTTAGTTTTTCTTGAGGGGCAAAACCAACTTTTTAGATTTACTGGAGACTGAGAGAATTCGTGCTCCGAAGTAGAAGTAGTCCCGTGGGGGTCTGCTTAGTCATATCTGGCCACTCACTCCACCTCTGGAAGACTTGGAGCTGGATGCCCGATGCGCTCGCACATCTGGCAGGTGCGCGCCTGCGGGGCAGGGCGGGGCTCGGCTTCGGCGCCCTGGCACCAGGGAGGGCGGGCTGGGCACTGCAGTAGCTGCGACACTGTGTCCCTCTGCCCCTCTGTATCGGGCAAGGCCCAGGGCCTCACACGCTGCTAGGGCACCACGGAGTGGTCTCGGGGCAGCTTTTCAGTGCCCTGTTCTAGAGGAAGAGGAAACGCAGCATCTGGAGCCCCCCAGCTCTCTGTAGCATTGCCTGGGGCCCATGGCGGCGTGCATGGCGAGGGTCTCACTCTGCCGGCCCCACAGCAGCAGCGTCCGTGACGATGCTGTACTGCCAGGACTAGAGCGCTGACAGCAGGATGCCGCCTGGCAGATTCTCGGTGAGATTACAATCTCCCGTTTCTCTCTGCACTCTTCCAATATATTTAATTAGATGGTTGCATTAACTTTCTTCCTGTTCTCCAATAGCCAGGAATCTAGGTTCCTTAACATGACTAATAACCAGGGGCCGGGTGGTAGCGCAGTGGGTTAAGTGCACATGGTGCAAAGCGCATGGACCGGCTTCTGGCTTAAGGATCCTAGTTCGAGCCCCCGGCTCCTCACCTGCAGGGGGTGGGGGGTGCTTCCCAGGCGGTGCAGCAGGTCTGCAGGTGTCTGTCTTTCTCTCCCCCTCTCTGTCTTCCCCTCCTCTCTCCATTTCTCTCTGTCCTAGCCAACGACAGCAGCAGCAATGACAACAATAATAACGACAACAGGGATAACAAGGGCAACAAAATGGGAAAGATGGTCTCCAGGAGCAGTGGATTCATAGTGCAGCAATAACCCTGGAGGCAAACAACAAACAAACAAACAAAAGACTAATAACCCTAGATATTATTTTTAGGGATAAGATGATGTGTGGAGTACTCAGAAATAGATCACTTCTGATAAAACTCAACGTGCAGAATAATATCCCAGTTGATGACTATGCAGCTAAGCCAGACTTTATCCTGACTCTTCATTCCTAGAAGTAACCGTCTGAGAGTCCGTGCATCGGTGGCGTCTCTCACACCTGCCACTCTCTTGCTGTTGAGTCATCGGAGCTCAGTGTCCTGAGTCAGCATACCGTCGTCAAGACTTAGGAGAGGAAGAAATACACGCCAGGTTTTTAATCAAGAAGAGTGTCTTGAGTGGGTTGACTAGATCAGTCATTGTTGACTGAAAATAAAGTGCCACATAGGAAACTCTGAGGGCGGCAGGTAGCAAGCTCGGAATCCTCCTAACACTCATGTGGGGGCTGGGCGGTGCACCGAGTGGAGCACAGGCGTTGCACGTGCAGGAGGGACGACGCCTCACGGCAATGAAGCAGGGCCGCAGGTGTCTCTCATCTCCCTCCTTCTCTACCTCACCCTCCTCTCAATTTCCTCTGCCTTATCAAATCAAAAATCAGAGATTAAAACATGTTTACGTAGTACAGAAAGGAGCTCAGTGATGATATTTGGTTAACTTTTGTGACCTAGTGATTCAAGTAAATATTTAGCCGTGCTGGGCAGGAGGTCACACAACACACGCATGATATGCAGTGCGACTTTACCATGGCACTCACTTCAAGAGACACGCTGGACTTTTTAAGAGGACAACTCAAGACAGTATAGTGAATAAAAATACAAAAATAAAAATTTTTTGAAACCAAGAGAGTGACAAGATGATATTTGTGTTTTGAAGCTAGTGTATAAAAGCAATTTGAGCAGGGGGGAGGCTAGAAAAGATGTGTGTGTGTGTGTGTGTGTGTGTGTTGTATATGTTTGTGAGTGTGTGTATGTGTGTGAGTGAGTGTGTGTGTGTGGGTGAGTGTGTGGTATATGTTTGTGAGCGTGTGTATGTGTGTGAGTGAGTGTGTGTGATGTGTGTGGGTGAGTGTGTGTTGTATATGTCAGCGTGTGTATGTGTGCGAGTGAGGGGTGTGTGTGTGTTGTATGTGTGTATATGTGTGAGTGAGGTGTGTGTGAATGTGTTGTATGTTTGTGAGTGTGAGTGCATGTGTGTGAGTGTGTTGTATATATGTATGAGTGCATGTGAGTGTGTGTGTGAGTGTGAATGAGAGAGAGGTCACTGTGGTAAATTGGGATGGATGGATGGATGGATGGATGGATATAGATTTAGTGTGGCTGGGCATATCTAGGGAGTCTGCCCACTCCCTGGGGGCTGGACATCTCCTGTGTTAATTAGAAATTGGGACAGGAGGTGTTCAGGCTTGGCTGCGAAATGCTCTTCAGCCCGCAGCTCCGCAGTGGGTCCTTTCAAGTCCTGTTTCCTTACAGCCTACTGACCAGGTTATCGGCTTCACCAATGGTTTGTTCCTAGTTTCCCCCTTTGAAACCAATATTCAGGGGCTTTACTTTATTTATTTTTAATGAATCTGAGAACATCTCCCCAGGTGACAGCACACTGTCAGTAAAGGGTCAGAGAGCACCTATCTTGAGACGGGGCAAGCCGCCTGATACTGTGCGGGCCACAGAAGGCATGGAAAGCAGGCACATGCTCGGCCGCCCGACTCGAAGCTGGGCCCTGAGAGCTCATCTGGAGCACCCCAGCTCTCTGTAGCATTGCCTGGGGCCCATGGCGGCGTGCATGGCGAGGGTCTCACTCTGCTGTCCCGCGCCACAGCTCCCACATCGTGGGCTTGGCCTTCCGCCGCTTCCTCTTCCCTCCAGCTACTGAAAAACTCAGAACCACTCTCGCCTTGGGTCCGTCAAAAGCGTGTGGAAAGTCTCAGTGTTTCCCTCCTAAGGAATGACAGTCACTAAATCACAGTCTGTATTCTGACCCTGTGGGGGCGGGAAACGGAGAGCAGTGCACAGACACAAGGAGGGTTCCCGCACAGCCTCTCTCCACTCGGGAAATACTAAGTGCACAGGCTGGTCCACCCAGACCCAGATCTTTAAGAAGGAACGTGATCGCCATGCAGGGGCTCATCTCAATCTGCTGCTGTGCGTGGAGCAGGGGTGCAGCACCGCTGCTGCAGAGACAGGCAGGGGCTCATCTCAATCTGCTGCTGTGCGTGGAGCAGGGGTGCAGCACCGCTGCTGCAGAGACAGGCAGGGGCTCATCTCAGTCTGCTGCTGTGCGTGGAGCAGGGGTGCAGCACAGCTGCTGCAGAGACAGGCAGGGGCTCATCTCAGTCTGCTGCTGTGCGTGGGGCAGGGGTGCAGCACCGCTGCTGCAGAGACAGGCAGGGGCTCATCTCAGTCTGCTGCTGTGCGTGGAGCAGGGGTGCAGCACCGCTGCTGCAGAGACAGGCAGGGGCTCATCTCAGTCTGCTGCTGTGCGTGGAGCAGGGGTGCAGCACCGCTGCTGCAGAGACAGGCAGGGGCTCATCTCAGTCTGCTGCTGTGCGTGGAGCAGGGGTGCAGCACCGCTGCTGCAGAGACAGGCAGGGGCTCATCTCAGTCTGCTGCTGTGCGTGGAGCAGGGGTGCAGCACCGCTGCTGCAGAGACAGGCAGGGGCTCATCTCAGTCTGCTGCTGTGCGTGGAGCAGGGGTGCAGCACCGCTGCTGCAGAGACAGGCAGGGGCTCATCTCAGTCTGCTGCTGTGCGTGGAGCAGGGGTGCAGCACCGCTGCTGCAGAGACAGGCAGGGGCTCATCTCAGTCTGCTGCTGTGCGTGGAGCAGGGGTGCAGCACCGCTGCTGCAGAGACAGGGGCTCGCCTCAGTCTGCTGCTGTGCGTGGAGCAGGGGTGCAGCACCTTCCCTCCCACCCACACACCCACACACCCATCTCTGCTGGCTGTGTGTCAAAGTACTTCTTTCCTCATAGCCCGGCTCTTGAGTTTTTGCCAGTGCGGACTGAGCATGGTCTCTGACTGTGGAAAGATCACGTCTAGCCGAATACAGTGGCGTCTGCTGTGTCCCTACTGCCTCTCTGACCCGCTGAGATTCTCCTCGCGAGGTATACCAGGCCAGGAGCTAGTCCACCAGTGGAGGGCCAGCTGCCGCCCTTCTGCCAGTGGCCTGACGTCTGAGAGAGACCCTGAGAAGCTGACTAGAAGCTTTGTGTCTGTCCTGTGGGGACTCTTCTTTTTTTCTGTCTTTATTTTTTAAATTTCTTTATTGGGGGACTAATGGTTAGCAGTCAACGTTAAATCCGGTAGTTTGTACATGCGTAACATTTCCACATAGCAGCACAACCCCCACCTGGTCCGCCTCTGCCGTCCTGTTACCGGATTGAACCCCAAGCACCCGGAGTCGTTACTCTGGTGCAGTGCGCCAGCTCCAGCCCCAGTTCTGCTGTGTGTTTCCCCTTCTGATCATTTTTTTTTCTCTCTCTCTCCCCCCCTTTCCTTCTTTCTCTTTTCCTTTTTCCTGCCAGCACCTCTCAGATGTGGTCTCATACTGGTGGTGCCAGGGATCCAAGTTGGAACCCCTTACGTGTGAGCTGTGTGTAACGCCTCTGCTGTTTCCCACTCCGGTGCACGGCCTCTGATCTAAGAGGAGAACAGATAGATCTCTCTGGATCGAGATAGCAAATGGCTGGAGAAACAGCCGCGCTGGCCTATGGAGCTTTATCGTCCCCTCTTTCTTCCACTCGTGCTGCTGGACCTCTTATCTTCAGGTCGAGTCTGGTCTGACGTTGGTTTTCCCCGTGCTAAGCCTCCGGTTTCCTGGTTCAGTTTAGAAATGTAGCGACTGAGCTGAGTCTTTACTCAGTCTCCCAGCCAGTCTCAGTGTTCATCTCAGGCCTCACCATAGTCTTGGGGGCCACTAGAGCTGTGATTTCTGAGTCCCTAGAAAAGGACAGCTAGATAAAGAGAAGAAGGAAGGAAGGAAGGAAGGAAGGAAGGAGGAAAGGAAGGAGGAAAGGAAGGAGGAAAGGATAGCTAGAGTCTGCTGGCTGTCACTGTGCATTTCTTCCGGAAGGTCCTTCTAGTCTAGTTCTCCCATTTTCTTCCCCCTCGTTTGCTGCTTTCGTCTTTCAGTTTCTTCTGATTTGGAGTCTCTCATGAAAAACTGACTAAGTTTGCTGCCTGGGTTCAGGTTTTCACCTCTGATAAAAAGTTCAGGGACATGGGGAGGGAGCTCTGAAGCGCCGAGGGCCTGGCATGGAGCAGTTCTTGGAGGTGAAGGGCAGGACAGAAATGAGGGCGGGCCCGCTCTCCCTTTAGTGTGCCGTCTGAGTTCTGCTGGGGCTCGGGGTCAGCGCCACGGACCCGCTGCCCCACACAGCCACTCTTTCCTTTTTAATTTTTTTAAGATTTGTGTTGGGGGTTAGCGGTCTACAGCACACTTGTTGGCGCGTGAGTGCCATCTCTCCTGTCCGCAGAGCGCTCTCACTCTCAGATCATCACCGCGTACTAGGACCTTCAGAACTCCCTTCCTCCAGCCTCTCTCTGCCCTCCTCCCCCATGTCTTTTGCTTGGTGCCATACACCTCCAGCCCAAGTTTTACTTTCTGTTTCCCCTTTCTGGTCTTCTTTCTTAAGTTCTGTCCATGAATGAAATCATCCCACGTTCATCCTTCTCTTTCTAGCTGATCTCACTTCACAAAGATCCATTCAAGCTCCATCCAAGATGAAGTGAAGAAGGTGAAGTCACCATTTTTTATAGCTGAGTAGTATTCCATTGTGTATCTAGACCACAACTTGCTCAGCCACTCATCTGTTGTTGGACACCTGGGCTGCTTCCAGGTTTTGGCTATTACAAATTGTGCTGCCAAGAACATATGTGCACACAGGTCTTTTTGGATGGGTGTGTTGGGTTCCTTAGGATATATCCCCAGGAGGGGAATTGCAGGGCCATAGGGTAGGTCCATTTCTAGCCTTCTGAGAGTCTCCAGACTGTTCTCCACAGAGGTTGGACCCAGTGACATTCCCACCAGCAGTGCAGGAGGGTTCCTTTGACCCCACACCCTCTCCAGCATTTGCTGCTGTCACCTTTTCTGATGTGTGACATTCTCACAGGAGTGAAGTGGTATCTCAGTGTTGTTTTTATGCATTTTTTGGATCATCAGTGACTCAGCATTTCCATATGTCTGTTGGCATTCGGATCTCTTTGGTGACTATTCTGTCCATGTCCTCTCCCCTACTTTTGGATGGGGTTACTTCCTTTTCTTTTTTCTTTTTTTCTTTCTGCTGTGGAGTTTGGTGAGCTCGTTGTATATTTTGCTTACTAACCTTCTGTCTGATGTATTAGCATAAAAATACCTTCTGTCATTCTATAACAAGTGTCTCTGTTTGGGTAATGGTTTCTTTTGCTGTGCAGAAGATTTTTAATTTGATGTGGTCTCATTGGTGTATTTTTTATTTTGTTTACCTTGCAAATGGATTTGAGTCACTGAAGATATCTATGAAACTTAGATGGAAAAAAAATTTGTCAGTATTTTCCTCTAAGTATTTGATAGTTTCTGGTTTAACATCCAGATCCTTGATCCATTTGGAGTTGACTTTTGTTTGTAATGAGATAAAAGTGGTCAAGTTTCATTCTTGTGCATGTTTCAACCCAATTTTCCCAACACCATTTGTTGAAGAGAGACTCCTTTCTCCATTTAATATTTTGGTCCTCCTTGTCAAAAATCAGATGTCCATAGTTGTGGGGGTCCTTTTTTTCTTTCTATTTTATTGGATAGGATAGAGAGAAATTGAGAGGGGAGAAGGAGATAGGAAGGGAGAAAGAAAGGGCTGGGCGGTGGCGCAGCGGGTTAAGCGCACGTGGCACAAAGCACAAGGACCGGCGCAAGGATCCTGGTTTGAGCCCCCGGCTCCCCACCTGCAGGGGAGTCGCTTCCCAGGCGGTGAAGCAGGTCTGCAGGTGTCTGTCTCTCCCCCTCTCTGTCTTCCCCTCCTCTCTCCATTTCTCTCTGTCCTATCCAACAACGACAACAATGGAAAAATAGATGCCTCCGGAGCAGTGGATCTGTCGTGCAGGCACCTAGCCCCAGCAATAACCCTGGAGGCAAAAGAAGAGAGAAAGGGAGGGAGGGAGGGAGGGAGGAGGGAGGGAGGGAGGGAGGGAGGGAGGAAGGGCAGGAAGGGCAGGAAGACACCTAAACACCTGCAGACCTGCTCAGGGCTTGTGAAGCCACCTCTGCCACGCCACCTCCCCAAGGCCCCTGTGCTCCTTCCTGTGTGTGCGCGGCTGAGGACGCCCCTGCCTAGCCCCTGCCTTGCCCCTGCCTAGCCCCTGCCTTGCCCCTGCCTAGCCCCTGCCTAGCCCCTGCCTAGCCCCTGCCTTGCCCCTGCCTAGCCCCTGCCTTGCCCCTGCCTAGCCCCTGCCTTGCCCCTGCCTAGCCCCTGCCTTGCCCCTGCCTAGCCCCTGCCTAGCCCCTGCCTAGCCCCTGCCTTGCCCCTGCCTTGCCCCTGCCTTGCCCCTGCCTAGCCCCTGCCTAGCCCCTGCCTAGCCCCTGCCTAGCCCCTGCCTAGCCCCTGCCTAGCCCCTGCCTAGCCCCTGCCTTGCCCCTGCCTAGCCCCTGCCTAGCCCCTGCCTAGCCCCTGCCTAGCCCCTGCCTTGTTCCTGCCCTGCCCTGCCCCTGCCCTGCCCCTGCCCGTTGGTTTTTAATCGTACTTCAGGCAAAAACTTAATGCTAATTGAATCATGAAAGGAATTGATTCATATTAAGATGCCACAACAGACTGAGAAATCTTGCCCCATTTGATGTAATTTTCTACTTTGTAACATGGTATAAAAGAACACTAGCTGTTAGGAGTTAGATTCTGGATCTGATTGTGCTGTTTTGAAAACCTTCACTTCTTCATCAGAAAAAAAATCACTTTGTGGCTGTGAAGAATGTTTGCTAAGGTCCTGTCTCACTATGAATGCAAGATCGTACCTCATACCATTCTGGGCCAGCAAAGTTCATTCCCACCAAGATAGTCACAATCAAAGGCTGTTACAGCAGGAGCAGAAAGAAGTGGGGGGGGGGGAAGGGAGGAAGGAAAGAAAGAAAGAGAAGAAAAGAAAAGAAAGAAAGGATTGGTCTTCATGAAGTGACTTAAGCTAGATATTATAATCACAAGCTCTTCTTACTTGTTACTTGTTACATACATAAGTAGTAAGTTGAGAAATGTGAGAGTGAAGTTTAAAAGACTTTGATTTTTCCATGCTATTTAAAAAAAACAAACAGTATGGATGTTCTTTTCAGAATAATTAGTAACTCACATTTTGTCTCTTTCTCTTTTTTTAGGATTCAAGTGCCCCGTATGCTCAAAATTCGTACCCTCCGATGAGATGGACTTGCATCTTGTGATGTGTCTGACTAAACCTCGAATAACATACAATGGTAAGTACAGCGCTTTTGGCTGAGCGGCTTGGGTGGTGCAGACCCGACTTCCAAACACCTGACACTTCAAGAGGGGCTCTGTTTATCAAGTCTTGGAATCAGCTTCAAAAAAAAATCAAGTGGTTGATTCCAGACTTAAAAAATAGTGTAACGTGAACAGAAGAGAGAAAAGAAAGCGGTTCCTTTTTTGCAATCTCATAAATAGAAAAGCAGAAGTGCTGTGAAGACCCGATAAGAAATTCCAGATCTTTCAAAAGTGGAAGTTGGTCTAAGTAGAGCAGTCAGAAAGACGGCCTGCACTCTGTGACGATCCCCCGTAAGGCCACGTGAAGAGGGGAGGACGTCCTGCCAGTCTGCCAGACCTCACGAGCCAGGGAAATAGCCGGGCAGCCTAGAGGGTGCTGGGGGCTGAGTTTTTAGGCATTAGCATACGAACCTGGGACTTCCCTCAGCTGACAGAAGGCACGGGATTCTGCGGCACGGGGTTCGACCCTGAGTAACTTTTTCCCTTCAGCACTAGGAACTGAACCCAGAACCTCTCAGCGGCCTAGCCCACGCGACTGCCGGGTCTCTTGGGCTGCCTTGTTTGTTTACTTTGGGAGAGGTGACAGCACTGGTCTCTCAGTCGTGGGGCTCCCCCTGGTGGTGTTCACGGGTGTCCCACGTCACAGAGCTGGGCCTGGGCCAGGCAAGTTTTCTTTCTCCCCATGAGAAAACTGATGGTTTCTTTTGTAGATTTTTGTAAGTTGATTTACTGATCTTTCTGTCACCAGACACATTCTTACAGTAAGCACATCCTTCTAATTCCCAACGCATGAGTAAAAGTAACATTCAGCAATCACTTTGAGCGGCACAGGCGCCCGTTGACTGTTTCTGCTTTAGGAGAGCAGGGTAAACAGTGGTTTTGTTGAGCCACTTTGACTTGAGCCTCCTGCAGGGGTGTCTGTGTCAGGACTTGAGCCTGTCTGCTCAGATGCAGAGACGGAGACACCGTGGTGAATGAAGATTTCTTTTGTGACTGTAAACGGTGCTTCCAGAGAGCACCATCTCTTCAGCTTCAGAGTTTCTTCATTGTCTCTGTGGGATGGAGAGGGAACTTGCCTCATCAGCTCGAGGCAGACTACTAGGAGGAGCAAACAACAAGCTTTGCATGTGAGGGGAGCAAGCATACTGGATACCTGCCACCATATAGCCAGAGTACCCCTTCTGCTTCACTTTCTCTCCTCCCGTCCTCGGCCTCTGCACTGCCCTCCCATGCAGTCAAGTAAACACCTGCCGCCTGTTTTAAAAAGTAAGATAATCCTTCCATCAAGAGGCATGTTGGAGTATACATATCCCATTTCTCTCTAGTCCCTCAGATCTTTTTTTAACTTTTTAATTTTTCATATTTATTTATTTTCCCTTTTGTTGCCCTTATTTTTTTATTGTTATTGTTATTGATGTCGTTGTCGTTAGATAGGACAGAGAGAAATGGAGAGAGGAGGGAAGACAGAGGGGGAGAGAAAGACAGACACCTGCAGACCTGCTTCACCGCCTGTGAAGCCACTCCCCTGCAGGTGGGGAGCCGGGGGCTCGAACTGGGATCCTTATGCCGGTCCTTGTGCTTTCCACTACTTGCGCTTAATCTGCTGCGCCACCGCCCGACTCCCATCTTTTTATTAATTTTATTTATTTGATAGAGACAGCCAGGAATTGAGAGGGAGGGAGGGAGAGAGGGAGAGAGAGACCTGCAGCCCTACTTTACCACTCGTGAAGCCTTCCTCCTGCAGGTGGGGAGTGGGCGCTTGAACCCGGGTCCTTGTGCCCTGTAGCATATGTGCTCAAGCAGGTGTGTCTCTACCCGGCCCCAACCCCCAAACGTCAATGTGCTGTAGCCGAGGAACCTGTGTGGAGGCCAGTGAAATAGCTCACCTGGTCCGTGCAGTTTCACCATGTGCACAGCCAGGCTGAGCTGTATCTTGCTTTCTTCCTTACGTAGGACATTTTCTTGGTTTTAAGATTTCCCCTTCCTTCAGTTTAAATCTTTTTGAATTCAGGATGCTTTCTGAAATTGTTATGTCTCTTGTAATTAAGGTTTTTTGGAAAAAGAAACAAACAAAGAATCATTTGCTGGCCACCAAATTTTATATTTGGAGGTAGACATTGCCTGGGTTTGTGTATACTCTGCCTTTTGCTGATGGCTTCTGTGATCTGATTTGCGGTCTCTACTTGCATTGATGTTTTCTGTGGTGGAGTTTCCAGTGTGGTTCCTAACTGTAGTTTTAGGCGACCTCGTAAAGATGAGATCAGTGGACAGCATTGGAGTTGTATTTAATACATCAAATAGACGCACGCCATGCCTTGACGCAAACCCTCCCCTTATACTCGGGGAATTTCAGAGTAGAAACTGCCTCAGACAAAGCAATCTCCATTCAAAGTTATCTTGTGAAGGAACATTTGACATGCATATACAAGAAATAAACCAACAGGATTAAAATGTGTTGCACAACATTAGTCCCCCAGTAAAGGGGAAAGTGCACCCCAACAACTTCAGAAATAGCTAACCGCGTGGTCAAGAGGCGGCCAGTGGGTGAACTGCTGGGCAGTGTGTCATGAGGACTTTCCCTGGTCCCTGGCATCACATGTGCCAGAGTGACGCTCTGGTTCTCTCTCCCCTTTTTCTCTCCCATGAATTCATAACTAGACCTTTAAAAGAGAAATAACTACATATATTTTCAAGTAGTTAAAGTGATCCATGGTGAAAAATGAAAAGGTTGTGAGCTAGATACAGATTTGATTTTGTAGTCGTTAATGATTGAAATCAAGCTGTCAGAGGTGAGGTTAAGCAGAACTTTAGCCAGAGCTGTAGGGAGAATTAGCCCAGCTGAAGATGGGCGTGAGGGAGTCACTGGGCAGAAGGAGAATAGGGCACATGGGAGACACCCAGTCATGGAGCCTGAAGGAAGACACACCGCACTGGTACTTCTCTCAGAGCAAAAAGTGGACTCAAATTCTGGTTTCTAAGTCCACATATAAGAAGCTTGGAAGCAGTCAGTCTCTTCTAAGTAAGCCTGCTCGGACAGAGGAGACAGATCCGCACAGCAGCCCCAGCTGGACACCCGCCCCGCCGCCTGCTCGGACAGAGGAGACAGATCGCACAGCAGCCCCAGCTGGACACCCGCCCCGCCGCCTGCTCGGGGAGCAGGAACTAGGAAATGAGGGGCTCCTGCAGGTCGCAGTCTGACAGCAGACCGGCCCGGCTCCGCTTCTCTCAGGCCTCACCACCTCAGCACTGAAGACGTGTCCACGGGGCCACCGAGGGCAGTGAGGGCCGTGCGGGCCTAGAGCCGGAAGGTCTTGGGGGGGCGAGTGCGGCACAGGTCTGGCCGGCACAGCACGTCTGACTGGTGAGAAGACTGCGAGGAGGACTGGAAGGCGAAAGCGTAGCGCTGGTCTGCAGAAACAGGTCGCAGGTCAAAGCAGGGCCTTCTCCGGGCTGTTACGATGCCCGCCCAACACTTTGAAGAGGTCAAGGGGGGGGGGGGTCCAGAGGGGCGGAGACCATGGGCCCAGACCAACTGTCACCAAGGCATCCAGGGATCTAAAGGAGAGAGAACGGCAGGGAGTACAGGTGAATAGTATGAGCAGACATGGACGTCCTAAAGCCAGGAGCACTGCCACAGATGAAGAGTGTCTTTGAGGGGCTCACTTACCCGACTGGACAGCTGAGATAAGTGTCTCTGAGCCGCAGGCTACGCCAGTGGACTTCTAGAAAACAGACGATGAACACTGGATGAGAACAGACTGGGTAGGAGCTGCGGAACAGCCGAGACTGACACACACGGTATGTGCCTAGCGGGGAAGAGAGAATGTTTGAGTGGAGGGATGAACACCCGCTAGGACTGCTGCAGGCCAGGGCTTGTCGGCGAAAATGGATCGCGGTTGGGGTAGCACAAGCAGACTGATGTACAGATATCATGAACCACGTGCCAAGCAGAGAGAAAAGTATTAGAGTGACCCTAGAAGGAGAAGTATACCCTATCCTGCACATATTAGCATTTCTAAAATATTTCCTATTTGGTAATTTTCAGTCTTTGGTGTATCTACTTTATTTTTATTTTTTTAAGTATTTTATTTGATTTTTGAGAGAGATGTAGAGAGAGACACCAAGAGAAACCCCAGAGCCCTGCTCAGCTCTGGCTTATGGTGGTGCTGGGGATTGAACCTGGGACTTGGGAGCCTCAGGCATGAGAGTGTCTTTGCAGAACCACTGTGCTACCTACCCTGCCCCATGTGTCTGCTTTCTAAAGATTGTCAGGAAAGCTCATACTAGACATAGTTAAACAGCAGCTTGGGAACCCACATAACTGACATTTGAAGTCTGAATTTGGTGACGGGAAAATTGCTTTGATCTTTGTGGAAGCCCAGAGCCTCGTAATTCTGTATAGAAGTAGAAGTACTGTGAAAAGCAAACTCGGCGTGTACAAGTGTGTTTCATCTGGCAGTGTATTTCCTCTTACGGCTTATTATAAGACACTTAAGGTAGTAATAGAAACACACACACACGAAATTGAAAACACATCGTCCAGCAGGCGTGATGGACTAAAAGATTCTAAAGGACGAAGTATGTTCCACAGTTCGTTGATCAAATGTGGGAAGAAAGACTCTCTTTCCTTCGTTTGCTGATAAGCTCAGCATTTCATGTACATTGATATCACCCTTGCCTTTATGCCTCCATATTCTTATTATCACTTGCATAATGTTGATTTTTATACTATTCCAACACCCAAAGTAAACCTTTCTTCAGGTATCATCACTGGGGCTCGGTGCCAGCACTACAAACCCACTGCTCCCTTCAGCCATTTTTCTTTTTCCTATTTTATTTTTATAGGACAGAGAAATAGAGAGGGGAGAGAAAGATAGACACCTGCAGACCTGCTTCATTCACCGCTTGTGAAGCGACTCCCCTGCAGTTGGGGAGCAGGGGCTCAAACTCGAGTCCTTGTGAGGGCCGTTGTGCTGAGTACTGTGTGCGCTTAACCAGGTGCGCCACCCACCAGCTGGCCCCAATTTGTTAACTGTTGGGACGATTAGAAGAAACAGTGCGGATGGATGGATATCTTTTGAAAAAGAATCGTGGAGTGCAAGGAACCAAACAAACATAACTGTCTTGAAAGAGAGAAAAGAGCAAGCTTGTCCCTCATATCACAGTTCTTGATTTGGTATTGATGAGCTCAGTAAATAAATGAAAAATGGAAACGGAGGGTGGTGAAATAGCTCGCTTGCACAGTGGGTTGCACTGCTGTCTGCAACCCAGGGTGAAGCGCAGCCCCTGCAGCACTGAAGAAAGCCTCAGAGCTGCCGTCTCTCTCGCGTGAGCGCACGCGCTGCCTGTCTCAAGTTTAAAAAAAAAATTCGGATGGAAATATCAATCATTTCTGTTTCCATATTTGTCTTATTTCGTATAACCTTTACATAAGATCAAAGCTAGACTCATCACGTTTCAACATTTTTTTCACTTTCACAAAATAAAAGAGAAATTAGTCTGTTTAAACATCTAACAAGGGAGTCGGGCAGTAGCGCAGCAGGTTAAGCACACGTTGTGCAAAGCTCAAGGACCGAAGTAAGGATCCCAGTTGGAGCCCCCAGCCCCCACCTGCAGGGGGTCGCCTTGCCAGCAGTGAAGCAGGTCTGCAGGTGTCTGTCTCTCTTTCCCCCTCTCTGTCTTTCCCTCCCCTCTCAATTCCTCTCTGTCCTATATGACAACAGTACTATAACGACAAGAACAATAACAACAAAATGAAAAAAAAAATGGCCTCCAGGAGCAGTGGATTCGCAAGTGGGCACCAAGCCCCAGCACTATAACCCTAATCCTGGAGGGAAAAGAAAAAAAAAAAAAAGGGATATATAATGAATTTATTGTTAGATTGAACTTGCCTTCCTTTACAAGACCAAGACAGTCATCTCCTGAATTCAGGCCCAGACTGGAAATGGTGTGCGAGACACTTTTGACAGTAGAGAGACAGATGCCAGAGACACCACAAAGCAAACACGGACGGGGCTTGATCCGTGCTGGGCTTGAAGGGGGCAGACAGAGGTGTGATTCACCTGCAAGGGGAGATTGGAAAGGCTTCCGGAGTGAGGTGCTGATCATCAGAAAATGGGACCGTTGTGGAATGTCACTTCCCTGGGGGGGAGGAGTAAGGGTTTTGCAAAGGGTCGTTGGCTGTTTTGTTGGTTCGAAAGAGATATTTAGAGAAGACTGTTGCAGAAATGGCTTGGAGTGGCTTTTTTCAGGGATAGGTACTCCTCAAATAGTGTGTTCTGAAGGGCTTCTCTCCCTTCTGTAAGTCAGCCTTACTCAGGCAATCGCAAACAGTACAGGCCACACGGACGCATGCTCCCAGGCACCGCCTGGCACCGACCCTGGCTTCAGGAAGGAAATGAGACCTAGTGGCTCTGCCTTGTGTAGGGATTGTAGCTCACCGGTAGCAGCCCAGCGGTGTGTCAAGGTGATAAATACAGTGAAGCTGATGGGAAATAGCCTGGGTAGTGTTGGTGTTGACACTGCCTAGATTTACGTGGTCCCCAGATGGGTGGCTTCTCCCATCTTATCTACACTGCTTCTGGGATCTCGAGTCTTGCCCTCACCGCCTCCTCGGTGACTGTCACTAGACTCTCCTCTTAACGTACTCTGCTCTTTAACCTCACCTCGACTCCTAAGCCTTCCAAGTGTCCAATTTTATAAAATGCTTGATCCTAAACTAGCTTTTTTTTTTTTTTTTTTGACTCCAGGTTATGGCTGGGGCTCGGTGCCTGTGCTTCGAGTCCTCCTGGAGGCCATTTTTTCCTATTTTTGTTGTCCTTGTTGTTCCTGTTGGATAGGACACAGAGAAATCAAGAGAGGAGGAGAGACAGACAGACACCTGCAGACCTGCTTCACCGGCTGTGTAGCGACCCCTGCAGGTGGGGAGCCCGGGGGTCTGGAACCGGGATCCTTACACGGGTCCCTGCGCTTTGCGCCACCTGCACTTAACCCGCTGCGCCACCGCCCCCTCCCACCCCCACCCCCGCTAAACTAGCTTTTTAAAAATTTTTTTATATTTATTTATTTATTCCCTTTTGTTGTCCTTGTTGTTTTGTTGTTGTAGTTATTATTGATGTCATCGTTGTTGGATAGGACAGAGAGAAATGGAGAGAGGAGGAGAAGACAGAGAGGAAGAGAGAGACAGACACCTGCAGACCTGCTTCACCGGCTGTGTAGCGACTCCCCTGCAGGTGGGGAGCCGGGGGCTCGAACCGGGATCCTTACTGAGGTCCTTGCGCTTTGCGCCACGTGCGCTTAACCTGTTGTGCTGCCGCCTGACTCCCTAAACTAGCTTTTAAAAGCAAATTATGACCCCCCCCAAAAAAGTCAAATTTCCAAATGTCAGGGGCCAGGTGGTGGTGCGCCAGGCTAAGTGAACACATTGTCATACACACATACACAAGGACGGGAGCTCAAGCCCGCCCCCGCCTGCAGGGGGAGCTTCATGAGCGTGGAGTCTCTGCTGCTCTCCCTCCCCCTTCTCTCACCTTCTCTGTCGTATCAAATAAAACAGACAGGAGCAAATAGCTTCCAGGAGCAGGGGAGTCCTAGTGCCGGCACCAAGGCCCAAACTACATCTTGAGAACTCTGCTTCTTATTTCTGCTCTAAAAGGTGAAGGAATATCTCTCCCTCTCCCTCTCCCTCTCCCTCTCCCTCTCCCTCTCCCTCTGCCTCTGCCTCTGCCTCTGCCTCTGCCTCTCCCTCCCCCTCCCCTCCCCTCCCCCTCCCTCTCCCTCTATCCCAGGTTATTGCTGGGTCTCTGTGCCAACACTACGAATCCACTGCTCCTGGAGGCTGTTTTTCACTTCTATTGGATAGGACAGAGAAATGGAGAGAGGAGGGGGAGACAGAGACGTAGAGAGAGACAAACCACTGCAGACCTGCTTCACCGCTTATAAAGCGACCCTTCTGCAGGTGGGGATTTTTTTCAAAAAATTCAGAAATCACCTTAGTGGCTCCTTGTGTATTTTACCTTACAGTGTTTATAATTTGGGTTCTATTTTATTTCACTCACGTTTTCTTGGAGAAGACAGAGCAAATCGATATCCCACATATTCTCGAGTACACATTTTTTACTTAAGAGTCATCAGGTGGATCGGGCAGTGGCGCAGTGGGTTAAGCACACGTGGCGCAAAGCGCAGGGACAGGCGTAAGGATCCTGGTTCGAGCCCCGGCTCCCCACCTGCAGGGGAGTCACTTCACAGGCGGTGAAGCAGGTCTGCAGGTGTCTGTCTTTCTCTCCCCTTCTCTGTCTTCCCCTCCTCTCTCCATTTCTCTCTGTCCTATCCAACAACGAACAACATCAACAATGGCAATAATAATAACCCCAATGAGGCTGCAACAAAAGGGGGAAAAATGGCCTCCAGGAGCGGTGGATTCATGGTGCAGGCACCGAGCCCAGCAATAACCCTGGAGGGAAAAAAAAAAAAAAAAAAAGAGAGTCATCAGAAGAGTTACAGACTATTGATTTCCCTGTAGGGGGATGAATTTTAACTTTAAAGTAAGATCCCTAATGCATGCGGGCTGTAGTTGGAATCAGTTCTCTCGTATGTGGCTGTCCAGGGAGGCCCCCATTCTCTCTCTTAAAGGGACAGCCGGTGGCAGCACCAGACACTTTCAGCTTCCGCTAATCTAGTAAGATGCGCTCCAAGTCTCTATTGGCATATTAGTCTTAAAGTGACATCCCTACACTGCTTTAAGGTACTTGAGTATAATAATAGCTGAGATTGAGGGTATTCATGTTGAGCATTAAATGTGACTTTAACTAAAAGTATTTATTAATAAACCTTGTGAGCCCCAATTTTCCATTATTTGAGGAATTGCTTCTTACTAATGTTGTGAATTTTTTTTAATTCTTGGTTTTTCTAGGAATCATTCACATTTCAGCTGCTTTTGTTTTCTCCTGCTATCATTGAGAGTTCAAGAGCAAACTATATATATATATATAAGTCTTCAGGTAAAATGCCTGACCCACAGTAGTGCTTGGCATTGTATCTTGCTGAAAAGACCATATACCTGTTTGGAGCCTTGATCTGAAAGTACACTGTAATGGTCACAGCATTTCTGCATGGATGTTTCTTGGCTGCTTCTGACATTCTGGGTCTCCAGAGGGTGCGGCTGTCTGCTTTTCTCTGTGCGGTCTCGGTCTGCAGTAGCGGCGGCTATGTGCTTGTGCTTGCTGAGTGTTCTGACTTTGCATATCTGGCTGCTCCAGTGAGTGATTTCTGTGGGTAATAAAAATGGAAGAGCTTGAGGCTACAACAGACTGAGTAATATATAAAGATTTAATTTATGAACGAATGTTTACTAACTACTGTATATATTTCTATTTTTTAATTTTGTTTTAGTTGTGTTTTTTCATTTTTATTAGTGAGTTAATATTGACGCACAGACTTACAAGGTAACAGGTGCACAATTCCACACTGTTCCCACCACCACAGCTCTGTGTCCCCATTCCCTTCACTGGAAGCTGCAGGGTTCTCCCAAGATCATAGTTAGAAGCTGACTGTTACTTCTGTCTCTATCTCTCTGTATATATTTTCTGTGGTTCATTCAATTTCTTTCTCTCCCTTTCTAAGTCACACCTATATCTCTTACTACTTCCACGTGTCTTCCCTTTTTTCTCTTCTCTCTCCGGGTCCTGATGGAGTTGGGATTCAGAGCCCTCTGGTCGTCTTCCCCTAACATTTCCCCCCCTCTGGGAGCAGGGACCCCAATTCTTTATGGGGAGCAGAAGGTGAGAGTTCTGGCTTCTGTCATTGCTTCTCTGCTGGACATGGGTGTTGGCAGGTGGATCCACACCCCCAGCCTGTGTCTGTCTGTCCCTAGTGGGGCAGGGCTCTGGGAGGGAGGTTCCAGGACACACGGGTGAGGGCGTGTGCCCAGGCAAGTCAGGATGGCATCATGATAGCATCTGCAACTTGGTGGCAGACAAGGCAGTAAGATATGAAGCAGGACAAATTGTTGAGTAAACAGGAACCAGAAAGTCAGAATAGAACCAGTGAGGATAGGGATTTTAAGGTGGAAAGAACCTAGGAAGTCTGTTTTAGGGACCTATGACTTTCGTAATTTTTGCTTGAGCTTGATAGCTAAGATGCAGATGAATTAAAAATATTGTGTGGGAAGATGGTGTCAGAGTTGAGAATAGTGCTAGAATGTTGGATTAGGGTAGAGACTAGCTCCCGAACTTGAAGAAAATAGGTTAAGTACAGTTAACTGTTAACCCCATTGATCTGGCCCAGGGCCCATGTCTGTTCACATCCAGCACAGGATTCTGTGTGGCCTCTGAGTCCCTGTCAGTCTGAGCTCACAGACCATGGTCACAGCTGGGACATTCTAGGCCGCTCTCACGTCAGGCTGCTCTCACGTCTTCCTCGAGGGGCAGAGCAGGCTGACCAGCCTCCCTTCAGAGAGCGGGGCGTCCCCACCATGGCTGCTCTGCACTGAGGGCAGGTCCTGGGGAGGCCCCAGGAGGGCTGTGCTGACTGACGTTCCTGATGGGAGTGACCAGTGATGGTGGAGAGCGGGGTCTGTGAGAGGTCCGGGCCCATCATATTTCTGAGGAACCCTAGGATTCACAGACTAGGGCCCCAGGTGATGAGGTGGCCTGCTAGATACCAAAAAGGCCGTCATTAAGTGAGCCAGGCTTGTACCCGTTTCCAGATTTTGTAATATTTTTTAAAAGAATTTCAGCTATTTATGAGAAAGACAGAAGGAGAGAGAGAGAACCAGACATCGCTCTAGTACATGTGCTGCTGGGGACTGAACTCAGGACGTTCTGGTTGAGAGTCCAGTGCTTTATCCACTGCGCCACCTCCCGGACCACTGTAGTACTTTCTTTGTCTGATGAGCTTAAACTTTCCCAGTTGTTAAAGGTTGAGTTTGTTGTATCCAAACTGGCACTAGGTTTATGGGGTCTGGCCTAAAGGTAGGAGGAAACAGACCTAAGTTCTAGTGGGGTCTACGTTCCCCTCGAGTCTTACTGCATTTGCTTGTTTAATAATTCTAATAAAGGTTGTCATAGGGACAATATTTGTCCTTTAGTGGATGGATATATATGTATATGTATATTTTGCCAACACATCTCCTGGCCGGTTGTATACAGAGTTTCTTCTAGAGATTATCAAGGGGTGACAATAATGCTGGTGCTGTCAGGAGAGATTAGGAGATATATCTGGCCTACTTTAGTGTAGTTAGTTGAGTAGACAGTGATTGTGGGAAGTGAAGTGGAAGTAGGAGAGAAGGCTGTCGAGGTCCAAGTAGTAAATACTGGATTAGACTATTCATGGTGTCTTCTAGGAATCTCTACTTGCTTGATGAGCTTAGTAGGTCTAAATCTAGTCTGAGGCACGTAGTTTGCCCCTAACTTATGGAGACATGTGCACATGTGGCCTGTCCCTGGGATCTGTGAGTTTGTTAGGAAGCATGCCATCTCAAGTGGCACTGGGGAGTCCCCTGGGTGAGGAAAGGTCTCGCCAGATCTTGGAGTGGCACTGAGAGGCTGTGCTGCCATAGCTGAGGTTAGCAGAGATGGTACCACAGGGGAGGGTCAAGAGGAGAGGCGTCACAAAGCACAAGCAAAGTCCCAGAGGTTCCGGGACTGGGAGAAATGCGGATTTTAAGAAGAATGGGCAGGACTCCTTATGGCCTTAGTGTCTAAAAAGATAATTGTTATCATAACCAAGTTATCGGGGAGCTTGTTTTTCCTTTTCTTTTCTTTTTAATTATCTTTATCTATTGGCTAGAGACAGCTAGAAATTAAGAGGAAGGGGAGAGAGAGAGGGAGAGAGACACAGCCGCAGCCCTGCTTCACCACTCGTGAAGCTTCCCCCTGCAGATGGGAACCAGGGGCTTGAAGCCGGGCCCTTGAGCCCTGTAACGTGTGTGCTCAGCCAGCTGCGCCACCGCCTGGCCCCAGGGAGCTTGTCTTTCTGAAAACCCTCTGGCTAGGATTTCCGCCCCTGTGCTCGTCCTCATGCCGCTTTCTTTACGTCATGGAATGATGCCAGCTAATCTTAGTGACTGGCCTGCCTGCCTAAGAGCCCTCCGGTGGATGCTAAGGTGTGCTGTTTGGTTAAAGCTGACAATCCAGCCCTCACTTCCATCGGCCACGTGCCAAGTGCCGTTTTCAGAGCACGTGTGGCTGTTGGAACCACTCCGAGCAGCGCAGAGGAGGATATTTTCATCGTCACCACCCAAGTTGTGTTGGACAGGGCTGCTTTCAGTGTGAACAGTGAAGTCTGCACTTCTGACCACGCCGGTCTTGGGAGTAGTCAGACAAGCCCAGACGCTAGAGCAGTGACCAGCACTCCCTGCCGGTGTGTGACTCGCCCCGGGTGGACCGCTTCGCGCACACCGGCCTCTAACGTGCCGACCTGCCTTAGCCGGCTCATTATGTGGGGAGAAGGCCAGAGCTGTGGTCTGATTGGGCTCCTCAGACAGCACTACTTCAGTAACTTCTAGTGAGTCGCAGAACGCCGTTTTATTCTCTTTCATCTTTTTTCATGACAGTAGCATTAGTCCTTGTATAGGGCTAATAAAATATTTAAGTATATCTGAAAGCATGTAGTAGAGTGGCCATTATATAATAAAGTATAAAATAGAACCAGAACATTAAAAAATTAATAGGTAATGATTGGATAGAGTGATCCCAGCTTGGCAGTTATAGGCCTCTCAGAATAACTCGGCCCAGAGTGGTCGGTGATGCCTGTGGCCATGTGAGGGTTTACTGGCATTGTGCACAGCTGAGGCAGTAGAGAGGGGGAAGAAATAGATGACTGAGTTTGTTCCTTTGGCAAGTTCCTAAAATTGTTTTTGACAGTGATGATATAATACTGATATAATAACTCGAGCACCGTAGAAATACTTTAAAAGTGGGGCCGGGTGGTGGCGCACCTGGTTGAGTGCACATATTAAGGTGCGCAGGGACCTAGGTTCGAGCCCCCAGCCCCCACCTGCAGGGGAGAAGCTTCGCAAGTGGTGGAGCAGGGCTGCAGGTGTCTCTCTGTCTCTCTCCCTCTCTCTCCCTCCCATCTGTCGTATGCTTTACATTGGCTTGTTCTAGCCCTCCCCCTCCAAGAGAATTGGATGAGTCCTGTTAATTTCGCGGGCCTGCTTGGCCCCGCCCCAAGGGACCCTGGGAGAGGGTTCCGGAGTCCGAGAGTTCCTGAGTTCCCCAGTGACAGAGTTCCTGAGTTCCGGAGTTCGAGAGTGCGAGGGTGCGAGAGTTTCTGAGTTCGAGAGTAAGGGAGAGGGTTCCTGAGTTCGAGAGAAAAAGAAAGAGTGCTTGCGCCGCCGCAAAGAGACAGCAGAGTTCTGTTTGGTGATTAGTTTGTCTTAGTTTGTGAATCGTTGTTCCTGAATAAAGAAATACAGCTTCCCTGCCCAGCCGTTGTCTCCGCGTCTCTGTTCACCACCGTGAAGCTAGCAAGCCCGGCCAGAGCCTCTGAAAATTTTAACAACACCCATCCCTCTCGATTTCTGAGGTCTCTATCCAATAAATAAATAAATAAATAATTTTTAAAAAGAAATACTTTTAAAGTATCTGTTTTGTTGTCATTTTATAAAAATTTATCTAGAGCTTGAATTCCTTTACTGTGCTCTTGTTAAAAACCAAACTCAAAGTGTACTGGCAGTTCTGAGATGTTGCCTAGCTAACTAGTAGTAAAGGTAGACGGCACATGAAGTTTTCAACTCGGATTTCTACGCCTGTCCTTTGGAGTGCTGTCCTCTTGTTGTCAGTGGCGTTTCTGAGGCAGCTGTAGATCAGAGAGTCTCCAGGGATTGGGACCCAGCTCTATGAGTTTCTGCTCCCTGGTGGAGGCAGGAGGCACACTCGGGTGGTTCTGGTAGCCGGTGCTGGAGGCAGGAGGCGCACTCGGGTGGTTCTGGTAGCCGGTGCTGGAGGCAGGAGGCGCACTCGGGTGGTTCTGGTAGCCGGTGCTGGAGGCAGGAGGCGCACTCGGGTGGTTCTGGTAGCCGGTGCTGGAGGCAGGAGGCGCACTCGGGTGGTTCTGGTAGCTGGTGCTGGAGGCAGGAGGCGCACTCGGGTGGTTCTGGTAGCCGGTGCTGGAGGCAGGAGGCGCACTCGGGTGGTTCTGGTAGCCGGTGCTGGAGGCAGGAGGTGCACTCGGGTGGTTCTGGTAGCCGGTGCTGGAGGCAGGAGGCGCACTCGGGTGGTTCTGGTAGCTGGTGCTGGAGGCAGGAGGCGCACTCGGGTGGTTCTGGTAGCTGGTGCTGGTCAAAGATGACCGGTGTCTTCCCGCCCAGCTCTCCTCCTCAGCCTCAGGCCTCTGAATCAAGGCGTGGACCCTACACTGAAGACAAGGAGCCTGGCGGACAGAGCGCTGGCTTAGCTCTTCCTGCTCCAGGTAGAGTGTAAGGAGGTCGGCCACACTTTGGAAAGGCAGCGCACGCTTCCTCTTTCTAATCTCGTTTATCTGCCAGTTCTTAGGGAGAGGGGAGACCTGGCTGCCGGTGGTGGTAGTCTGACTTACTAATGCCCTTCCTATGCTGTCATAGGATCATGGCCAGCTTGGAATCTGCCCCAAAGCACTGACTCCTTGCCTGTACGAGCTCCGTCTGCAGTTGTCAAGTGGTTTGCTGCAGATACCTAGTCATCATTTCTAACTGTCTTGAAGGTGTTTCAGTGGTGTGGATTCGGTGGTATATCCCAGCCTGTTTCACTCTGAATGTGTAGCGTTCTTTTGAATGGAAGCACGATATCCTGGGTGGGAGAAGGAAATACTCAGGCAAACCCTCAGCTAGGTTAAAATTAATCATTGCGTTGGAAAATTCACATTTTCTGAAATGAAATATATTCAGACATACAAAGACATGATGTATTTGAAACTACTAAAAGCCAGAAAGCATGCTTTTTTGAGGCCATAACTAGAATTTTGCAGGCAGAGTGGATGGTCTTCAGAATCACCCAAAATAGCAGATGACCAGTGGCTAGAATGAACTTTTAATTTTCTGAGCGGAGATCATTTCACGAGAAGTGATTTTTATATTGGCTATTGGACAACTTCGGCATTGAAATTAATGTGCTTGAGGTGTTTCTGTCAGAGGACGTGGCCTCCTGAACATAGAAAATCCGTTTCTGATTCTTTTTCACAAGGAGAGTGGTTATGAGGTTATGATTGCCATCACTGATCTTAGCAGTGACACTGTAGCTTTGCCACTTTTTTTTTTTTTACCTCCAGGGTTACTGCTGGGGCTCAGTGCCTACACCATGAATCCACTGCTCCTAGAGGCCATTTTTCCCACTTTTGTTGCCTTTGTTGTAGCCTTATTGTTGTTATTACTGTTGTTGTGGATGTTGTTCGTTGTTGGACAGAGAGAAATGGAGAGGGGGGAAAGACAGACACCTGCGGACCTGATTCACCGCCTGTGAAGCGACTCCCCTGCAGGTGGGGAGCCGGGGGCTCGAACCAGGATCCTTACACCGGTCCTTGCGCTTTGCGCCACATGCGCTTAACCTGCTGCGCTACCGCCCAACCCCCCTCTTTATCACTTTCTTAAAACGATTTTCTGAAATGTAGCATCTGCACAGCGTGACATTCTTAAAAATATATGCCATGTGATACACAGAGATCAGTCTATGGTCTAGTAGTTACATAAGTTCTACTTAGAATCTTCTTACAAACAGCGTAACCACAACTTCTGAAGACACTTAGATTTTTCTAACTCGAGGATATTGGAAAAAATCAGTTGCAATAGAGAGAGAGAGCGAGAGAGAGAGACCTGGAGGCTTGGTCATAGATCAGCAAAAAATATGCAAAGACAGTTCCTTTTCTGTGAACAGAGCTTTCAGAGACCTGTACTTAGTTTACTGTTGAAAATCTATTTCATGAACTTATATGGTAAAAAAATGTTGTTACTTATTTTTACTTTAAAAGGTCATCTACCTCACTTTCTTAATTTTCATGTTGAGATCTTGTGAGCTACTCGGACTTCGATCTATGATCTGTGCGCACTGTTAGTGTGTCTTAGAAAGTAGAAAGTCTGTCACGCTCCATCCACCCTTGGCTGCACTGGTCTCTCGTACGCCAACAGCTGTGAAAAATGAGGTGTCTCAAAGCTGATTTGCCGTTATTTGATGGGAGCGTTTCTTCTTAGTAGTGCGTAAGGCCATATATAGGGGCCGTTATTTGATGGGAGCGTTTCTTCTTAGTAGTGCGTAAGGCCATATATAGGGGCCGGTATTTGATGGGAGCGTTTCTTCTTAGTAGTGCGTAAGGCCATATATAGGGGCCAGGTGGTGCCGCACCTAGGTAAGCACTCACAGTGCAGGGCTCAGCGACCCGGGTTCAAGCCCCTGGTCCCCACCTGCAGGGGGAAAGCTTCACAAGTGGTGAGGCAGGGCTGCAGGTGTCTCTCTGTCTCTCTCCCTCTCTATCTCCCTCTCTCAATTTCTCTCTGTCTCTATCCAATAATCAATCAATCAATTAAATGAGAAGGTAGTGTATAAGACCATATATTATAAAATGGGTCCGACTGGCCAGGTTAGTGGTTTCCTTTTAAGGCTAGATGTCCTGCTTTTTTTATGGAAAAGAAAACTAGCTGAAGGGGGGTCAGGCAGTGGCGCACTTGGCTGAGTTACCATGTGCAAGGATCTGGGTTCAAGCCCCCACCCCCCACCTGTAGGGGGAAGTCTCATGAGCAGTGAAGCAGGTCTGCAGGTGTCCATTTTCCTTTCTCCCTCTCTATCTCCTCCACCCCTCTAATTTCTCTCTGTCCCATCAAATAAAAGAGGGGTGGGGGGAAGGAGAAGATGGCCCCTGGGAGCAGTGGGTTTGTAGTGTGTGCACTGAGTCGAGCCCCAGCAATAACCCTGGTGCAAAGGAAACGAAAGGAAAGGAAAGGGAAGGGAAAAAAACGAAGAAGAACGAGGAAGTCACTACAGGTGAGTTGCAAAGTTATGGCTGTGTTAGATTTCCTCGGCTTAGCAAAGCGTTTCTCCTTAGAAGAGTGTCTGCAGATGAGGACCCTCAAGATGGAATCTCCCTTTAATTTAATTGATTGTTTAGTGTAAAGTATGTTTCAAACTCTTCTGTTACTCACACTGAGAACTGTATACAATACTCTTAGTAGCTTTATTCAAGATCTTCAGTGACAGCCTATTTTACCTTTAAAGACACACAAAAATATCCGGCTAGCATACTCTTATTTCAGGCAAGAGCCTTTTAAAAATTAAAATTTGTCATTAATGAAGTAGGACTTAAATTTTTAATATGAGACATGAATTGATCTATCACCTTTTGGTTATCATTATGGGGTGAGGAGCTTCCCCACTGCAGGCTGCCTTTTGTCAGTACAGAGTGGGGTAGGGAGACACCACAGCTGCCAGCCTCCTCTAGCCCCTCAGGGCTGGGCCCGCATGCGTGGCAAAGCAGCCGTGTTCCCAGAGGGCCACCTCACTGGCTCTAGAGAACATTTCCAGCCCACCCTGGAGGCTTGGGTTTATAAAGGTTTTTGCTGGAGGAATTTAAAGTGTCCCTTCAAGTCCTGGGAGACTCTCTGATTGCTTCCCAGATTAGACTTGCATTGTCATGGAAAAAGATTATGAAGAATGGTTGTACTCAGTGTCCAAAATCCTCAAGTTTCCAAAATCTCCTTCAGAATCCACACACAAGTTTTGATCTATCTTTTCATTTTATTGAGTTGAAGACATGTTTAGACTTCTTTAACATAACCAGTGTTGCTATCTTATGATCTTTTTTTTACTATTTTTTTCTTTTATTTATTTATTTATTTTATTTAAAAAAGGAGACATTAACAAAACCATAGGATAAGAGGGGTACAACTCCACACAGTTCCCACCACCAGAACTCCGTATCCCATCCCCTCCCCTGACAGCTTTCCTATTCTCTATCCCTCTGGGAGCGTGGACCCAGGGTCGTTGTGGGATGCAGAAGGTGGAAGGTCTGGCTTCTGGAATTGCTTCTCCGCTGAACATGGGCGTTGACAGGTGGATCCATATTCCCAGCCTGCCTCTCTCTTTCCCTAGTGGGGAAGGGCTCTGGGGAAGCGGAGCTCCAGGACACACTGGTGGGGTTGTCTGTCCAGGGAAGTCTGGTCGGCATCATGCTGGCATCTGGAACCTGGTGGCCGAGTAATGAGGCTGAGGAGTTGTCATTCTACACTTGAAGTCTCTGGACACTCTTTTTAATATACACATAGTATTTTTCCTGTCTTTTCATCCATGTTCCATTCTGAACTATTTTATACTCTCTTGTATGCCAAACTATTACTAGAGGAAAAATGAAATACAAGTGCCGAATCCATGGCCTGTGTGCTTTCTAGGCAAAGCCTCTGCAGGTTGGAGAGTTCGGGACTTGTCCTGCAGCCGCCAGGCCTCCCTGACGGTACAGTCATGAGACAGTGTCGAGACCAACTGCTGTCAGTGCTCTCTGAGCAACCGCACTTCAAGTATGGGGTAGCGTGCTTTACGCATCTCAACAAGACATAAAGATATTACTCTGTAAGTTAGTATCCTATGATTTTTTCAGTTTGACGGTCATGAAACAACTTTCTCTCTCTTCTCAGAGGATGTTCTAAGTAAAGACGCTGGAGAATGTGCAATATGCCTTGAAGATTTGCAGCAGGGGGACACGATAGCCCGACTACCTTGTCTGTGCATATACCATAAAGGGTAAGTGTGGCTGTGTGCAGCCTGGCTGCCTGGTGTGTGCAGGTGTCGCAGAGGCTGAGCGTGTGACTGTGTGCAGCCTGGCTGCCTGGTGTGTGCAGGTGTCGCAGAGGCTGAGCGTGTGGCTGTGTGCAGCCTGGCTGCCTGGTGTGTGCAGGTGTCGCAGAGGCTGAGCGTGTGGCTGTGTGCAGCCTGGCTGCCTGGTGTGTGCAGGTGTCGCAGAGGCTGAGAGTGTGGCTGTGTGCAGCCTGGCTGCCTGGTGTGTGCAGGTGTCGCAGAGGCTGAGAGTGTGGCTGTGTGCAGCCTGGCTGCCTGGTGTGTACAGGTGTCGCAGAGGCTGAGAGTGTGGCTGTGTGCAGCCTGGCTGCCTGGTGTGTGCAGGTGTCGCAGAGGCTGAGAGTGTGGCTGTGTGTAGCCTGGCTGCCTGGTGTGTGCAGGTGTCGCAGAGGCTGAGAGTGTGGCTGTGTGCAGCCTGGCTGCCTGGTGTGTGCAGGTGTCGCAGAGGTTGAGAGTGTGGCTGTGTGCAGTCTGGCTGCCTGCTGTGTGCAGGTGTCGCAGAGGCTGAGAGTGTGACTGTGTGCAGCCTGGCTGCCTGGTGTGTGCAGGTGTCGCAGAGGCTGAGAGTGTGGCTGTGTGCAGCCTGGCTGCCTGGTGTGTGCAGGTGTCGCAGAGGCTGAGCGTGTGACTGTGTGCAGCCTGGCTGCCTGGTGTGTGCAGGTGTCGCAGAGGCTGAGAGTGTGGCTGTGTGCAGCCTGGCTGCCTGGTGTGTGCAGGTGTCGCAGAGGCTGAGCGTGTGGCTGTGTGCAGCCTGGCTGCCTGGTGTGTGCAGGTGTCGCAGAGGCTGAGAGTGTGGCTGTGTGCAGCCTGGCTGCCTGGTGTGTGCAGGTGTCGCAGAGGCTGAGAGTGTGGCTGTGTGCAGCCTGGCTGCCTGGTGTGTACAGGTGTCGCAGAGGCTGAGAGTGTGGCTGTGTGCAGCCTGGCTGCCTGGTGTGTGCAGGTGTCGCAGAGGCTGAGAGTGTGGCTGTGTGTAGCCTGGCTGCCTGGTGTGTGCAGGTGTCGCAGAGGCTGAGAGTGTGGCTGTGTGCAGCCTGGCTGCCTGGTGTGTGCAGGTGTCGCAGAGGTTGAGAGTGTGGCTGTGTGCAGTCTGGCTGCCTGCTGTGTGCAGGTGTCGCAGAGGCTGAGAGTGTGACTGTGTGCAGCCTGGCTGCCTGGTGTGTGCAGGTGTCGCAGAGGCTGAGAGTGTGGCTGTGTGCAGCCTGGCTGCCTGGTGTGTGCAGGTGTCGCAGAGGCTGAGAGTGTGGCTGTGTGCAGCCTGCTGCCTGGTGTGTGCAGGTGTCGCAGAGGCTCAGAGTGTGGCTGTGTTGTCCAGCTGACAGTAACATCACTGTCTGAATTGCAAACGGACTGGATTTTGTGGTGAAATTCACTTCCCTCGGTGTTCTGCTTCGTTATTTTTCTCCTTCTCCATCAGTAGGGTCCCCGTTTATGTTATGTTACATTACATTATGTGTGTTATGTATGTTATGTTATATATGCTATTTATTTGGGTAGAAGCCGAATTGAGAGAATCGGGGAGTTAGAGAGGGAGAGAGACAGAGAAATAGGTACCACCCTATTTCACCACTTTGGAAGCTTTCGGCCCGCGGGCTCTGGGGCGTGACCCCCAGTCCTTGCGCTCTGTAACATGCACCCAGCCTGGTGTGCCCCCAGCCAGCCCCTCCTGTCGGCTCTGAGACAAAGACCTTTTTATCCTACCCCAGCCAGGACTTGCGCCCATGTCTGTGTGTCTCCATAACTTTGTTGGGCGTTTGCTATGACTTAGGTGTTCATTAAACAAATGCCACAGAAGCACTTGGCAAGATTCAACATCCATTTCTGACTAAGACTGCTAGGAAACTGGGAAGGGAAGGGACAATTTCAACATGGCCCTGACCGCAGACGAAACTTAATGGGGAAGAACTAGGTTTCTTCCTTACAATCTGAAGGTGGTCTCCTTTCATCACTCCTGCACACCTACTCCGACAAGTCTTTGCCAGAGCAACCAGGCAGGAACGGGAGAGTAAAGGAATCCATATTTGAAAGGAAGAAATTAAGCGCTATTCTCAAAGAATCACCTTTTTGGCTTTGTTAGTCTCTCTTCTCTCTGATCTTTATTATGATCTTCATGGTTTTCTCCCTACTATTTTTCTTTTTTGAATACGTTTTTCAACATCTCTAGTGGAGATGTGAGGTTCCTGCTGTCTTAGGGTCCAAAAGACAATCGATAGTGAATGTCATCATCACATTATTTGGTAATTGGTTAACTTTGAAAAGTCCTTTGTCGGGGTTTGCTGTACAGCACCCAGCATCTTGTATGTAGCTGTGCCACTGGTTGCTTCTGTTCATTGGTTTTTCTATCTGTTTTGTTTCGGTTTCGTTCCCCCCACTGATTTTTCTTGTTTCCCATCTCTTGCTGACATTGGGCCTCTCTGTTGTTACTTCTCTTCCGGTGGCTTCAGCGGTAATGTCAGGTCCTTGTGGCCTTTGTCAGTGGGCCTGTTCTGCTGTGGACTCCCTCTCAATACTGTTTTCTGCAGCGCCCACTGGATTTAATAACTTACTTCTTCCTTTCTGTTGGTCTCCAGATAATTTTGTCTCCTCTTCTGATTTTTTTCATAGTAGACAACAAAAATCTCAATAGCAACAGAAAATTGTTTCTGATACTTAAAAGAATACGTGAGAAAATGAAATGGATACTTTTACCTGTCTTCCTTTGAATTTGATCATCACTTTACTTAGAGAGCCGTCCTATCAGAATGTGAAAAAGGCTGGTATGGGTCTCACCTCTGGGTGCACTAGCCACGCTCGATAGCTTACTGTAGCTGCCAGTCCAGCATGTGTTTACATGGACATGCTGTGCGGCTTAAATCCTCCTCGATCGACGTCCTTGCTATTGGGCAAGTTACTTCTGCTTCCAAGGCTTTGGATTTATCATCTATGAAACGAGGCAGAACTGTCTGTGGATGGGGATGTTCTGTATCTTGGCCATCTGATAGCCACTGAGCACACAGCTCCTGGGCTCAGGATGTGGCTGGCGGGACTGAGCAACTGCCTGTCACTGTGACTGGTGAATCTGAGCTCGCACAGCCACATCAAGCTCTTGCACTGAACAGCACAGAGGTGCAGTGAGGATGAGCTTCTGTTCTGACAAAATCCTGAGATCCTTTACAAATAGAAATGAGAGTGTGTGTGTGTGTCTCAGAATGGGATACAAATAAGATAAACGCTTAAGATTTACATACAAATCTGACTTTTAAAATGGAATGCAGGCCCACAGGTGTAGAACTCTGGTTTGGATCCCTGGCAACACACACACACACACACACACACACACACACCCTTATTATCTTAAAGAGTTGAAAATTTAACAGCTATTTTATTACTTGGATTAGTATAACAAACAGGGAGAGAAACGCCTGTTCCATCCACAATACAATCTGTATGTTCTTCAGCTTCTCTGTATCTTATTTCCCATGAGGCAGAGAGAGCCTGGGCGCAAGCAGGGCCTCGGGCGTGTGGTTCCCGGGCACTGCCAGGTGGGCTCTCCCCTGGGCTGCTGGCTTCTCTGGGCGACAGTTGTGTTCACACTTAGAGCACTTTACACCATAGTTTTGCAAAGATTACTAACTGCTTAGAATAATGAGAATGTTCTGAACTTATCCTTTTATAGATAAATGCCAAATTTGAGCATTTAAAACAGCAAAGAATTTTCTACAGAGATATATTAAAGTCAAGAAGTCAATACTTTTATTACAAGAATAATCAAATGTACCTTTTTTTCTCTTTTCTAGCTGCATAGATGAGTGGTTTGAAGTGAATAGATCTTGTCCAGAGCACCCTTCAGACTAAGGATCAGATTCCTGCTGTCTCGGTAATTCCCCCTTTCCCGTGTTAGTTACTTTCTGAAGTGCTGCCCGTGTTGCATGTTCTCATTTGTTTGTTTACTCATTGAGGGTGTGTGTGTGTGTCCGTATGCACATTGTATATAAAACTCACAGAATATCTAGATGACATAAAGATCTCAGGACACGATAATAGTGAGAGATTCATTTAAAAATTAGAAAGAGGACTTAGAAATACTTCACCGGGGAGGCAGGCGGTAGCGCAGCGGGTTAAGCGCATGTGGCGCAAAGCGCAGGGACTGGCGTAAGGATCCCGGTTCGAGCCCCCGGCTCCCCACCTGCAGGGGAGTCACTTCACAGGCGGTGAAGCAGGTCTGCAGGTGTCTGCCTTTCTCTCCCTCTCTCTGTCTTCTCCTCCCTCTCTCCATTTCTCTCTGTCCTATCCAACAATGACAACATCAGTAACAACAATAAAAAACAACTAGGGCAACAAAAGGGAATAAACAAATATTTTTTAAAAAGAAAGAAAGAAAGACACATGACCCACCGACATAGGAGGAACAGCTTCACCTAACTGACCAGAGACAAGTGCCTCCCCCACCCACCCTGGCTCAGTGTGTCTCTTCACAAGTCCAGCTGTGTGTCAGGTGATTTTCACTGCTTTTCTGAGTGGTTTGGGGAGCCATTCTACTGCTGCTACTCATGGCCACACCTCTGGAAGTTTCTTTGGGCTGCTTTCTGTGAGTTTTATATACAGTGTGCGCATAGACACACACACACACACACACACACACACACCTGCAGGTGGGGAGCCGGGGGCTCGAACCGGGATCCTCACGCCGCCGGTCCTTGCACTTTGCGCCATGTGCGCTTAACCCGCTGCACTACTGCCCGACTCCTGGGCCATGTGTTTTTCTAAACAGCTTCTGAGTAGCACCTGGGTCACCAAAGAATCAAGAGAGAATGTAAGTGTTACTTGGAGAGCAGCAACAGCTAAAAGACCAGTCAGCAGATTCCGTGGGCTTGCAGGGAAAGCAGTCCTCCGAAGGTTCACAGCCATGCGGGCCTGCAGCCGCAGAGAGAAGAGACCTCAGGTAAACTGTTCAACACGACGATGGAGCCAGGCAGAAAAGGAGCCGCCAAGATACCTAACAGTCAGCAGGAAGAGGGAAATAGTTAAATGACCGGGATGGGATGGAGGCCACGAAGATCATGCAAAGAACTCGGGAAACCAAGAGCTGGTCTTGAAAAGGATAAATAAATTACATAGACCACTGGCTAGACAAAGAAAAAGAGGAAACGGTAGCAAAACAAGCAGAAGTGAGAGCGGTGGGATCACAACCGATGACGGGAAGATAGAGCAGGCCGCACGAGAATGTTACGCGCGTCTCTGCGCAGATAAACGGAACAGGGAGATGCAGTGGGTGCACCCTCAGAACCACATCACCTGCCAAGCTGAACCCAGGGGACATTGATTCTGAACAGGCCGGTCACTGCTACAGAAATTGAAACAGTGATCAAAAAGTCTTCCCAAGAATAAATGTCCAGATCCAGATGGCTTTGCCATTGGTTTTAAGACTTTCAAAGAACTGACACCAATTCTCCTCAAACCCTCCCAGAAACTTGAAGAGCTGGAGTCAGTCCCAAATACATTCTGCAAAATTAACATGACTCTTCCCTAAAACAGGAAAGGACTCTACCAATAAGGAAAACTGTAAGCTTATTTCCCTGATAAACATTGATGTAAAGATATTCAACAAAATCTTGACCAATTGTATTCAACAGCATTGAACCCAACCTTGAGAGAATAATTCAACAAGACCAAGTGGGATTCATCCCTGAGAAGCAGGGAGAGTTCAGTATTCAAGTCAAGTCACTGCAATCCGACAACAGCAATTGCAACTTTCTCCTTAAAATGGGGAGCTAGACAATGTCTGCTTCCGCCACTACTGCTCAATAGAGGCCTGTGGTTCTCACCACTGCAGTCTGGAAAGGAGAAACCAAGCTATCACTGTTTGCTGATGACATGATAATATAATAAGAGAGCACCAAAGATTTCACTAAAAAACTACTGGCAATATTTTACTAAATTCAAGAGTATAGCAGAATATACAAATCTCTGTGGCACTGTGTATACAGATGGTGAGTCAGAGTACAGGGAATTGAAGGGCTCGACCCATTTGCAGTCCAACCCCCAAAAAGAAATATCTTGGAGTGAATCTCAGCAAAGTGGTAAGGGGTCTTCACTATAGGGCATTGTTAAAAGAAATGGAGAATGGTGCAAAGAAGTGGAAGAACGTCACTCATTCATGAAAGGGTACATTTAAAAAATTTTTTTAATTTTTATTGATTTTCCCTTTTGTTGCCCTTGTTTTTTTATTGTTGTTGTAGCTATTATTTTTATTGTTATTGATGTAGTCATTGTTAGACAGAACAGAGAGAAATGGAGAGAGAGGGGGAGAGAAAGAGAGACACCTGCAGACCTGCTTCACCGCCTGTGAAGCGACTCCCCTGCAGGTGGGGAGCCGGGGGCTTGAACCGAGATCCTTATGCCGGTCCTTGTGCTTTGCACCACCTGCGCTTAACCCACTTCGCTACCGCCCGACTCCCAAAAGGGCACATTTTTTAAGGCAAGGATTTTCATCTTTCAATTTTTCTGTGTGTTCTCGGACTCTTACTGTTACAGGTTATATCTGCTGCCAAATGACCTGCATTTGTTTGTTTGTTTATTTTCACTGTAATAGATTTTTAGATGTTCTTTTAGCCTTTTATTTATTATTGGATAGAAACAGAAATTGAGAGGAGAAGGGGAGAGAGGGAAAGAGACAGAGAGACACCTGAAGCTCTGCTTCTCCACTCGTGAATTTTTCCCCCTGCAGGTGGGGCCCGGGGCCTTGAACCCAGGGCCTTGCACACTAAATGTGTGCGCTTCACCAGGTGCGCCGCCTCCTGACCCTTAACAATTTTTTAATTGGGGGCTAGTGGTTTATGCTGCAGATGTTGATACGTGGGTGCAACTTCTCATCTCACCGTGATAGATGCTGCAAAATGCTCAACCTGGCACAGTGAAATACACACACGAGGCCCTGACTGCTGCCCCCCGCCCCCAAAGATCAGAAAGTTTGTGTGTGTATTTTCTGTGCTCTAGTTTTTATTATGGTGAGGAAAAAGACTTCTAGTAGTGGCTGATTTTTGTAAAGCTTTAACTGATTCCTGTTTTTGTGTCTTGTTTTAACTTTCACAGACTACTAACCTAAGGAATTTTTACAATACTACTAAGTGTATAAGTATAAAATTACAGTGAGTAAGACAATAGTCATAGGAAAATGTCTGCCGATTGATAGTACTCTTATATACCACAGTCTAACCTGCATGAACCCTGTCTTTACACAGATTTTCTTGTCTCATCAAGATGCTTGGGAAACGGACAGGACATGACGATGTTTCTTGAAGGACAAAATCAGAAATGCAGGCCTACCAAATCCAAAATCTGAGTTGTGTGAGACTTGCTAATTGCAGACAACCAAATAGGGGGCGATCTTGCTGAAGGACAGTGACCATAAAGCTCATTGTACCAAACACACACGTAAGGGCCGGACAGGGGTCTTGAAAATGCTGCATCTCCCGTAACAGTCATCTGCAGAGGTAACGCGGACAAACGTTTTGTATTCAGACGCCAAAGTTCACTGACTTAAACGTCGATTTCCTTTTTATGACGTTCTCCAGAGTCGCACAGCTACTTGTGTTTTGATGTTTTGTTTTTCAGCTTTAGGCTCTGTTTTCCCCCAACCTGATGTTTCTGCGTCCGTCTAATCTTAAACTGAAGACCACATAATTGACTTCTATAAATGACAGTCTTAGATTGTGAGGCCAAGAAATGTGACCAAGCAGTAAAACCTTCTCTGGACGTAGCCCATGATCTCAAGTTCTCCTGTTTCTCCCCCCACAGTGCAAAGTAGACTTCTACATAGAAAAGCCCAAACATGTTCATCTCTCAGAACCGCAGGCTCACCACTGTCAGGAGGCAGTCCGCAGAGGGAAGCCGAGCGGTGTCATTCCACTTTGATTAATTAAACCGGCACCAGTCTGCTGAAGGGCATCTGATTAAGTATTTTGTTTTCTCTTAAACTGCATAACAATTAATTAGCAATCAATCAGCTATGCAACTTGAAAAAATGCACAAATGACCAATTTTCAGTGCTGCCAGCTCCAGTAACTTTGTTTTAACGGGTATCCGTGTCCTCTTCATGGCTACTTTGTTGTGCTTTGCACCCCTAGGCACTTTCCCCATACTTGGGTAAAATGTCTAGCAGGTCAGGTACTTTAGAACTTGTGAAGAGGGTGAGAGAAGAGTTTCCTGAGTGGAACTTGGAATAATTTGAGGGACATTTTCTATACTTTTAATAATCAGAATTTCACTGGGATGCCAGGCTGATAACTGCATCTTTAATTTTCCAGATAATCTGGAAGTTAGTGTTTGATAAATGATTTTTAAGCAACTATGAAGATTTTGTTAATTTATAATTTATTAATGTGTTATTACTGTCATGGAAAATGTTATAGAGACTTTTACATTGAGTCTTCTGTGGAAAAATGTATTAAGCAAATTATGTGAATAAATACTCCCACAAAATACATCTGAATGACTAAAAACTACGGGAAGAGAGCTGTCAGGGCTACAGTGGTAAGCTTTCTTTTTGGACGTCAAGCAGACCAGACGGCAGACCCCGTGTTTCCCACACGGGACGGCGTTCTCTGTGAGCGGTGCGTTGACTTGGCAGAGGCGTGGCGCAGTGCTGGTTCTTCTCCGCTGTCTCCACGTTGCTTTTTCTGCTTCATGCTCTTCTCGAGACACTTCCCCTCTGTGTTGCTTCTGTCCTGTTTCCTTACGGGCCATGTACAGAAGCAGCTGCTGCTACCCAGAGAGTGTGGCGTGTCGCGGCTGGCTGGGAGACATGCATCGCTTTGTTGTGCGTTTCTAGACCAGGTTGCGTTTCCCCTGTCACCGCGCTGCGCCGCGCCTTTGGTCTTGCTGTGGTGGGGGGCTAACCCGACCTCCCTGTGGCGGCACAGCCTCCCAGGTGCTTTCTGCGAGCAGCTGTGGAGAGACTTGCTCCCCGGTGGGAGGTACTCTGTCACCGGTTTCTGCAGCCGTGAAATCTGATGCCCACCCCACTTTATTTCTCACTGTCAGTTTTGCAAGTTTTCACAGACAACATGCAAAATTTATTTCTGACAAATGTGAAGGACTCATTTGTTTTCTACTATCGGCAGTTGTTACCATTCTTAAAGGAAGTGATTTATTCTAATTACAGTGCTAACTGTTTATAATCTCCTGGCAGCTGATTTTCTGGTGTAATTTAGTCATTGACTTTAAAGAAAAAGTTGAGCTCGAGTCCGCGTGCCCTTTACCCATCCCACTCCCCTCACCTGTGCCCTGTAGCTGCCCGTGGTCAGCGAGGCTCTGAGCTGTCGCTGCTGCAGTAGCAGGAAGGCTCCAGAAAGTGGCAACAGAACGCGCTGTCTCCCTGTCGCGGCCTTCCTGACAGCCACTCTTGTCTGCAGCAGTATTTACTGAAGGCTGTCGGCAGCTATGTATCCTGCTAAAAATCTACAGAAGCTGCTGCTTCCCCCCCCACACACACATCAATTCAGTCTCCATTAATAACTTCCCAAAGAGGACAGTTTGGAAATGGAAAAGAAAATGTTATTCAAACCGAGATACTCTTCTTTCTCAAAGTTGAAGCCATTGTTCTAGAAAGTACATCTATTGTAGTCATGTGTACGTCTCACCAGTAGCGCTAGTATACGCACTGGTGGGCTCAGTACAAAAGGTCCAAACACCGCAGTGGATATTCAAAGCACAGCAGAAGCTGCCGACCAAATAAAGATGGACAGTCTGGAATTGTAAGTTGGTCATAGATTCCTGACATCTCTGTCTATAAATACTCGTTTCCCAGTAAGTCCGCACTTCACAGTCGTGATAGCAGCGCTTGGTGAGCTCACTGTAGTGGCGCACTGCTCCCCGTGGGTATATATCGCCAATTACTGCTCATCTTCCTTTGATCTGTTATTTTTTGCCAGAATTATAAGATACTAAAATGATTTGGTCCTCCTCTGACTATTAACCAGAGAAGAAAATGTGAACAGTCTTTGTTTCCCGGGTCTAGTTACAAATCAGATACGGGTTGTGTTGTAAGGGCGGCGTGTGTGAATGAAGCATGTGTGATGGTTTCCATGACCGATCTCTGATGGGTGAAGCGTTTAAGTTAAGTCTCGCCCTATTACATTGGCTTTGATTTCTAGACTCGCCTTCTGTTCCTTTGAAATGTCGGTACAGTTGTTGGGGGTTTTGCCCCCAGCCTCATGATTAGGGTGCAGCCTGACAGTGTCTGAGGAGAACCCCTGGCGTGTTTCTGCTATTATCTAAAAGGTCGTGGTGGAAGTACGCTAATGAGTGTGGCAGAGTCCTTTAAAAAAACAACTTGCGTCACTCCTAAATGTGGATATGATCAAGTTGAAGAACAATTATTTAACTTTCTCTGCCCCTCTCTGTCTTCCCCTCCTCTCTCCATTTCTCTCTGTATATCCAACAACAACGATATCAATAACAACAATAATAACTACAATCATAAAAAACAACAAGGGCAACAAAAAGGGAATAAATAAATAATTTTTTTAAGTTCAAGAATAATTGAATTTGCGAGCAGAGGAGAGATAGCATAGTGGTTCTGCAAAGAGACTCATGCCTGAGGCTCCAAAGTCCCAGGTTCAATCCCTTGCCCCACCATAAGGCAAGCTGAGCAGAGCTCTGATAAAAAGAATTTTTTAAAAAATATTTATTTTATTTATTTCCTTTTGTTGCCCTTGTTGTTTTACTGTTGTAGTTATTATTGTTGTTGTCATTGTTGGATAGGACAGAGAGAAATGGAGAGAGGAGGGGAAGACAGAGAGGGGGAGAGAAAGATAGACACCTGCAGACCTGCTTCACCGCCTGTGAAGCGACTCCCCTGCAGGTGGGGAGCCGGGGTTCGAACCGGGATCCTTATGCCGGTCCTTGTGCTTTGTGCCACCTGTGCTTAACCCGCTGCGCTACAGCCCGACTCCCGATAAAAAGAAATTTTAAAAATCAAATTTTTAAAAAAGAATAGTTGAAGGTGCCGTCTAACTGGCATCCCTGTTGTGAGCTGGTGATAATGTCCAGAACACTTCGTCTCCCAGAGGAGGTGTCCTTGCAGGCCCCACAGCAGGAGCCCTGCACAGACTAGGAGAAGGCAGAGGTCAGCAGCACTGCGGAGTCCTGCGCATCCTGTCAGCCCAGGGACGTCCGCACTGCACTTGGGTTCTCCTCCTGAAAGCCTTGGTGGGTGCTTGAGTCAAGTCGGTACATCTGACAGTGGATGCTGAGGTGGAAAGCACCCCTTGCTCTAGTGCAGAGTTGTTCCGGGTGAAAGAAACAGGGTCCCTGGGGCCTGCCAGCATTCACTCTTTGACCTACCCCCCCCCCTTTTCTAAAGACGGTAATTTCTGATTTCCAGCTTGCCTGTTTTGTGAGTACTAGTACTTAACCTGTTCTGCTGTCTACTTTACTTTTCCAGCCAGATATGTCCATCCTGAGTCTAGCTTGCTGAGACATTCTTGTTAATAACTTTCCCAAACACTACTTGGAGACTCGGATTTTGGGAATGTATTTTTGGGAATATTAAAACAGTTCTTTAATCAAAGACTTCAGTATTTAATGGACTATGCCTGTGGTCTTTTAAATCAGCTAATTCACGGGGGAAAGTAAAAGGTATTGAGGGAAATCAAATATGTTATATTGACTTTAAGGTGAAAAGACAACATTGCTGTACTTGTGGGAGATACTGTGTAGGCAGGAGGTACTCAAGCCATTGTTCAATCTAAACTAATGCCATAGATACACGCATACACCCATACTTGTACACATAGGCACACGCATACACCCATACTTGTACACATAGACACACGCATACATCTATACATGTACACGTAGGTACAAGCATACACCCATACTTGTACACATAGGCACGCGCATACACCCATACTTGTACACATAGGCACGCGCATACACCCATACTTGTACACATAGGCACGCGCATACACCCATACTTGTACACATAGGCACGCGCATACACCCATGCTTGTACACATAGGCACACGCATACACCCATGCTTGTACACATAGGCACACGCATACATCCATGCTTGTACACATAGGCACACGCATACATCCATGCTTGTACACATAGGCACACACATACATCCATACTTGTACACGTAGGTACACGCATACACCCATACTTGTACACATAGGTACACACATACATCTATACTTATACACGTAGGTACAAGCATACACCCATACCTGTACACATAGGCACAAGCATACACCCATACTTGTACACATAGGCACAAGCATACATCCATACTTGTACACATAGGCACACGCATACATCCATACTTGTACACATAGGCACACGCATACACCCATACTTGTACACATAGGCACACACATACATCCATACTTGTACACATAGGCACATGCATAAACCCATACTTATACATATAGACACATGCATACATCCATACTTGTACACATAGGTACACGCATACATCCATACTTGTACACATAGGCACACGCATACATCCATACTTGTACACATAGGCACACACATACATCCACATGCACAGGGTGTTACAGGAGTGGGAGGCAGGAGGCGAGGGACAGTCGTTGGCCCCAGACTTGGCGAGAAAGGGCCCTGAGGAGCTGTGGCCGGTCACAGGCTACATCGTGCTCTTTCGTGATTAGCAGAGGATAGAAAATGGGAACTGAGAAATGTACGCTTAGTCCCTCCAGAAGCACTCAGGATAGACTGAGATCAGGTCGAGAAAATCTTTCCCACAAGGTTCCTTAATACATTTTTATGGAAACACCAATTCATGCTTCAACAACTTTGTCCAACCAAGGCCCAAGGTTCACCTGCAGTCACTGGGGCTTCCTCCGCCAGGAATTCCCACAAAGGAAGGGCTGTTGGAAGAAGGGCCACCCAGCGCCCAAAGGGGTTGCTTTCTGGGATGTCAGGAACCTCCTGACTCAGTGCCGTCAGTGACTGACTTGAGATGTGACTCCCTCCATAAAATGTGAAGACCTTTCTCTGTGACACTTCAGGGACTCCAGAAGGCAGTTAAGTTCTTCCACAAACACCTTCTCCATGATTTAAGAATTCAGCATTTAATAGATTGAGATGGGAAATGTTCATGACCAAGAAATGTCTCCCCAACAGTCCACTTTATGATTTAAGTGTTTTCCAGTTGGCTCAATTACTGAACGTGGTTTAACTAGTAGAGCAGTAGCAAACAAACCAAGTGTTAGCAATATAAGTCTGTATTTCAGAAAAATTTCAATTATACCAACTTTTCAAGTTAACTTCTTAATGCTGGAATGTTATTACATCTGTACCTGGGGGATCTACCCAGAGAGAGAGGAGGAAAAAAGGAAGGACATTGTGGAATTAGCAGTAGGTGTAGGTGTGACTTCGAAAGGAAGAGAAGCAGGGCCACGGGAAGAAATGTGCAAATGTGTATAAGTATGTGAGTATGGGTATAGCAGTGCATATAAGGATCTGAGTATAGTATGGGTATAGCAATGCGTATAAGGATCTGAGTATGGATACAGCAATGTGTGTAAGTATCTGAGTATGGATACAGCAATGTGTATAAGTATCTGAGTATGGATACAGCAATGTGTGTAAGTATCTGAGTATGGATACAGCAATGTGTATAAGTATCTGAGTATAGATACAGCAATGTGTGTAAGTATCTGAGTATGGATACAGCAATGAGTATCTGAGTATGGGTACAGCCATGTGTATAAGTATCTGAGTATGGATACAGCAATGTGTATAAGTATCTGAATATGGGTATAGCAATGAGTATAAGTATCTGAGTATGGGTACAGCAATGTGTACATGTATCTGAGTATGGATATAGCAATGAGTATAAGTATCTGAGTATGGATACAGCCATGTGTATAAGTATCTGAGTATGGATATAGCAATGTGTATAAGTATCTGAGTATGGATACAGCAATGTGTACATGTATCTGAGTATGGATATAGCAATGAGTATAAGTATCTGACTATGGGTATAGCAATGAATATAAGTGTCTGAGTATGGGTACAGCCATGTGTATAAGTATCTGAGTATGGATACAGCCATGTGTATTAAGTATCTGAGTATGGGTATAGCAATGTGTATAAGTCTCTGAGTATGGGTATAGCAATGTGTGTAAGTATCTTATTATGTATATAGCAATGTGTACATGTATGAGTATGGATACAGCAATGTGTACATGTATCTGAGTATGGATACAGCCATGTGTATAAGTATCTGAGTATGGATACAGCAATGTGTACATGTATCTGAGTATGGATATAGCAATGAGTATAAGTATCTGAGTATGGATACAGCCATGTGTATAAGTATCTGAGTATGGATACAGCAATGTGTACATGTATCTGAGTATGGATATAGCAATGTGTATAAGTATCTGAGTATGGATATAGCAATGAGTATAAGTATCTGAGTATGGATACAGCCATGTGTATAAGTATCTGAGTATGGGTATAGCAATGCGTATAAGTATCTGAGTTGAGTATAGCAGTGTGTATAAGTATCTGAGTATGGATACAGCCATGTGTGTAAGTATCTGAGTATGGGTATAGCAATGTGTATAAGTATCTGAGTATGGATACAGCAATGTGTATAAGTATCTGAGTATGGATATAACAATGAGTATAAGTATCTGAGTATGAGTATAAGCAATGTGTATAAGTATCTTAGTATGGATACAGCAATGTGTATAAGTATCTGAGTATGGATACAGCAATGCGTATAAGTGTCTGAGTATGGATACAGCAATGTGTATAAGTATCTGAGTATGGGTATAGCAATGTGTATATGTATCTGAGTATGGATACAGCAATGTGTATATGTATCTGAGTATGGATACAGCAATGTGTACATGTATCTGAGTATGGATACAGCAATGTGTATATGTATCTGAGTATGGATACAGCAATGTGTACGTGTATCTGAGTATGGATACAGCAATGTGTACATGTATCTGAGTATGGATACAGCAATGTGTATAAGTATCTGAGTATGGGTACAGCAATGTGTATAAGTATCTGAGTATAGATACAGCAATGTGTATAAGTATCTGAGTATGGGTACAGCAATGCGTATAAGTATCTGAGTATGGGTATAGCCATGTGTATAAGTATCTGAGTATGGGTACAACAATGTGTATAAGTATCTGAGTATGGATATAGCAATGTGTATAAGTGTTGGATAGTATGCCAGCTCCCCCTGACTTCTGCTTAACCATATGCCTATATAGGGATAGATTTAATCCCATTCAAAGCTTTGGTCTATTTACATAAATCACTTTTACATTTACATAAAGCACTCCCTCCAGGGCATTGGTGGTTCAGTGATAGGATTCTCGCCTGTTCCGCCCCCTCCTTGTCACACTCTGATTTTCACCAGTCACTTTTCTCTCCACCCTCTATATCACATCCTGTTTCCACCCTACTTGGAGAGTATAAAAACAGCTGCTCTTCTGATTAAAGACACTTGGAAATTGCTTTCCGGCTCCGAGAGTTCCAGAGTGTATCTCCTGCGAAGTCAGTGCGGCACGAGTTCCTGATCCCTCTCCCACGCAGCAGCCTAGATCGGCTCCAGTTGAGTTCTCTCCAACCCAGAGAGCACTAGCTCAGGAAGAAGCACCCTCAGGCTATCCCGGCATCTGGTGCCTGAACAGGGACACGTAAGCAGCAGATTTACAAGAAGACATCCTAGATAAGTACACACCTTTTGGGTATCTGCAATATTGTGTTAAGGCACTGTGATTTTTTTTCTTTCTTATTGTTTTCCTGAGATCTCTCCACCATGGAAAATATTTTCCAAATTCTGCATTCTTTTTCCAGTATACAATTTTTATATATCTGGGACATTTTTCTCGGGGCTGCACCTTATATCCTGTTGATCATCATAGCAGCTTTTAAGGGATATATAGGGCAACCTCTCAAAAGGCTTAAGGGCCTAGAGGCTGAGGTCCAAGAGATAATGGAAGTGATCATAGAACTTAACCAGCACCTTAAAAACAAGAAGAAGAAAAGGCCTGTCGTGATCCTGACCCACCCTAATTCCTCTGCATCTTGCCCTGAGGCCCCTATTTTGGCAGACACGTGTCCGAATTCCCCTTTGGACTCCACAGCCACTTCTTCGGCCACCCCCATTTTGGCAGACACGTGTCCGGAACCTCCTGCTGCCTCCACGGCTGCTTCTTCGCCCACCCCCATTTTGACAGACACATGTCCGAATTCTCCTGTAGCCTCCAAAACCACTTCTTCGGCCACTTGTCCAGAAGCTTCCACTTCGGTGACTCCTCCTACTGCTACACACTTATCAGAGCAAGTCCACACATTTCCGGTCAATGTTGCCCCCAATAGACAAAAACCTCAGGCCTGGTATCCATATTCCGCCACAGACCTGAAGGAACTACACCAGGCTATCAAGGATGATGGTATTCATGCCCCATGGACCAGGTCCATTTTACAAGGCCTGCTTCAGAACCTTAATACCCCCCAAGATTGGAGGGATGCAACTCGCGCTACGCTCCCAGGCCCCCTCTTCCTGCAATGGGAGGCATTCTTTCGTGACAAATGTTTACAACAATCGCGGGAAAATATTCAAAATCAGCCAGAGGTGAATTTTGATGCATTGTTTGGAACAGGCCAATTAGAAACAGGGATTCAACAGGCGGAAGCCAAGTTTCCACCGGGATATTTTGATCAGGTACACCTGTGTGCATTAAAAGCATGGGAGTGGTTAACACCACCCATGGGAGCGGCCTCAGCCCCCATTCTCTCCCTTCAACAAGAACCTGATGAATCCCTCGCTAAATTCATTGCCAGGGTCCAGTCGAGTTTGGAAAGGAAGATTTATAATCCTCACGCTCGTTTTCTCCTCCTGCTATCCATAGTCTGGGAAGGAATGCTTCCACATTTTCGACAGGCCTGTATCACTCTTAAAAACGAACACCCAGATACTTGGATTCTAGCTACACAGGATCTCAGATCAAGCTCTTTTCAAGGACCTATGTTACAGGCCTATGCAGCTATCTTACATAAGCAAAAGAGGGCTTGATTTCAGTGCGGTCGCCAAGGGCATTGGCAAAACCAATGTCCAGAAAATAGACCGCGACCCCCGCCTCCAGTCAGGGCAACCCTGCCTCCAGTCAGGGCAACCCCGCCTCCAGACAGGGAACCAGAGACCACGAATGCCTTGTCCCAGATGCCAGAAAGGATTTCACTGGAGGAGACATTGTTGGTCAAGGTTCCATAGGAACGGCACGCCTCTGCCAAATGTAAACGGATTTAAACTTGGTGTGGGGCTTCCCTTAGCCCCGCCCCCAAGAGGGAAGGAAGCAGGTCGCCCGGTTGGTGCTGTGCCCTTCTTCCACAAACAGAAGCCCAGTTTGGGACCCAATCCATCGCTACACCCACCACGCCAAGTAACAATAACAGAGGGTGAGCAGAAGGAGGAACCCGCGGTATGTGGGAACTTCCAGCATAGAAATAACCGGCTGGAGCAAGAGAACAGCTTGAATTCGGAGCCTGAGATTTTATGGATCACCCCTGTTTTAGAAAGGGGTCACCCAACTATGACAGTAAAGATTGGTAATATTCCTTTTAAGTGTTTGATTGACACGGGAGCAGATAAAACAATATTAAGACAAGCAGAGGTTCCCCAGAGTTGGGAACTCCTCCCAGGACCACGCTTACATGGTGTTGGAGGATTGACTCAGGCGTTCCGCACACGAGATTCCCTTGTGTGGGAAGATCCAGAAGGGACTACCGGACACTTTCAGCCTTTAATAGCTGATAGAAGCACCAATTTATTGGGAAGAGACTTGCTGGAATCTTTAGATGTAGTGATATCCTCAGACACCTCTGCAGGACACCACACTCACTCCTGTGAGAGTGCTAGACCCAACCAGCACCCCCAATACTAACTGCCACTGTTCATCACAGAACTCCCCGCTTAGATTGGCTTTCTAATGAGCCTGTCTGGGTGGAACAGTGGCCTTTGCCTAGGGAGAAGCTAGAAATTTTAAAAGAACTCGTCCAAGAGCAGTTATCTTTGGGACACATTCGTCATTCTCGGAGCCCATGGAATACTCCAGTCTTTGTAATTAAAAAGCACTCAGGAAAATGGCGCCTCCTCCAAGATCTTCGTGCAGTTAATAAAACCATGCAGGTTTGGGGCTCCTCCCAAAGGGGTTTGCCTCTTGCTTCCGCAATTCCCACAGGAATTCCAATCATAGCTATTGATATACAGGATTGTTTTTTCTCTATTCCCTTACACCCACAAGATCGTAAACGTTTTGCTTTCTCTGTTCCTTCTATTAATAATGCCAGCCCTGCCGATAGATTTGAATGGGTGGTACTGCCCCAGGGCATGGCTAATAGTCCTACTATTTGTCAAGAGGCTGTTAAATCTGCCCTTTTCCCATATATTCATAAGGGCCTTAAGGTTTTTCATTATATGGATGACGTGTTAATATGGGGAGAATTAGATACAGATCTCTCCGCCCTACGTGATTTTCTAATCCCTGCCTTAAAGAGAAGTGGACTTAATGTAGCTCCTGAGAAAATACAGCTAATTCCTCCAATATCTTTCTTAGGCTCAGAGATTTCCCTAACGCAGATTCGTCCTTTAAAACCTTGTGTTACTTTTCCTTCTAATCTCACTCTTGCTTCTTTACAAAGTTTTCTTGGAAATTTGAATTGGCTTAGGCAGTATCTTTATCTGCCTACGAGCTGCCTGCAACCACTGTTCGATCTGTTAAAAGGAAACAAACAGCCCTCCTCAAAGCGTATGTTAACCCCTGAAGCCTCCTTGACACTGGAAATAGTTAACCAGTCTTTCCAGGACATGCACCTCGTTCGGTTCTCCCCCTCCTTCCAGTAAATCTTCTAATCTTTAACTCCACCCCCACGGTAGTGGGGGCATTGTGGCAGAAACATGGCATTCTCGAATGGCTTCATACGCCAGTAGGCGGAGCTCCAAGACTCCTTACTGAGATTGATGCCTTAGCATTTATGGTTCGCCAAGGAAGAAACAGATCGGTTCAGGTCTTAGGAAGGGAACCAGATTCAATCATTCTTCCCTTTTCTCTCACAGATACAGAATGGCTCATATGCCACCATTCTCGTTTTGCCATAAGTTTAATGGGTTTTCCAGGACAATTAGATAATCATTTTCCCTCTAATAATTTGATGGCTTCTTTACCTCTGTTGCCTCTACTAGTACCTAAACTTTTCTCTTGAGATCCCATCCCCTCTGCTCCTACAGTGTTCACTGATGGTGGAAAAAAGGGAGCTGCTGCCCTTATATATTATCCAGACCAGCAATACCCCAAACCTCTCTTTACTTAACTTCCTGACAATTCCCCTCAGTACAAAGAACTTTATGCTGTTTTCCCTTGCATTAAAAGTTGTACCAGAATCCTTCAACCTTTTTTCTGACAGTGTGTATACTGTTAACTTCCATGGCTTGCTCGATCTTATGTAAGAATTGATGACAACCCACTTTCTCCTCTTTTAATTCAAATTGCCTCTATGCTCTGTTCTCGAACCCAACCATTGTATGCTCAGCACCTACGTTCCCACAGCCCTCTTCCTGGTCCCCTATCCAAAGGGAATGCTGCAGCCGACCACCTTGCCTCCACAGGAATTCTCCTAGCCTCTGTCTCTAATCCTGCTGACTTTCATTCCCTAACCCATGTTAATCTTAAAGGTCTTCGAGCTCGATTTCCTGATATTCCTCTGCCACAGTTAAAACGTATTCTTACTACATGTTCCTCCTGTGCAGGTCTAATCAAAACACCTCCTATTCAAACTCTGGGGGTTAATCCTCGAGATTTAAAAGCCAACACTCTTTGGCAAATTGATGTTACCCACATACCCAACTTTGGCAAACAAAAATATGTGGTCGTCTCAATTGACACCTTCTCTAAGTTTATGTGGGCTACAGCTCAGACTGGAGAAAACTCAAAAAAGCTTATAAGCCATATGCTCTCCTGTTTTGCTGTAATGGGCTTACCTCTTCAACTTAAAACGGATAATGGACCTGCTTTTACCAGCAAACAATTTAAAGATTTTTGTTCCCTCTGGAACATTACTCATACTACAGGCATTCCGTATAATCCACAGGGACAAGGCATTGTTGAGAGGGCCCATCAAACTCTTAAGGCTCAATTAAATAAAGAAAAAGGGGAAATGTACCCTCCCAATATCCAGCTGGCAAAAGCCTTAACTACATTAAATCTCTTTAATATTTAGAAAAACTCAGACCAACCTCCTATTATTCTTCATTGGCAAACACCACCCACCCTCCCAGCTATTAAAGTCAAATGGAAAGACCCACTTGATAAAATCTGGAAAGGACCTGACCCCCTGTTGACTATGGGGAGGGGTTTCACATGCATTTTTCCACAAAATGACTCCAAGCCTGTTTGGGTTCCTGCCCGCCATGTCCGGCAATACCCACATGATGGCGCTGATATCCCTGAAGAACAAGAAACACTGCAAGAAGACTGGCTTCAAGAGGACTGGCTACAGGATGCACCCCAGGATCCATAATACAGCATGGCAGAATCAAAAAAAAAAATCTGATTCACAGAACTCTTCCCCCCCACCCCCCGAATGAATGTCTTATGCTATGACTGGCCAGTTGTGTTTTGTGAGTAAGTGAGTGAGTGAGTGAAAAAAAAAATTGAGTGAGTTGAGTGACCAAAATTTTTGTATGACCCATTGTGCTCAGAGTACTCTGAAAGTTAACTGACTTTATATAAAACGGCTGGACGCAGCCATGGTTTCTGGAGACATCCAGAAACAATCCAAAAATTGTTCATTCCTCTTTTTGATTTCTTTTTTAAGTCTTGATATAAATATGAAATGTTTTGTCTTAAACTGTGTTTTGTCTTCAACTATGACAGTAGATCTAAATTCGCATTTGAAATGATATGTCTTATTTACAAGTTTTTCTTCTCCTGTGTGTTATAAACTATATGTTTAATATGCATGTTTCAAGTTTGGTAAACATTAATTTAATGGTTAAATTGTAACTTCGAAGCTACATTCTTACGAGAAGAGGTAAAATCAATTCATTAAAGTAACTGAGTGTTTAAGGTAAAACTCTAAATATTCAATGTGACAATTCATCATCTAAGTTAAAATATAAATCCTCTATACAGGACATTTTTGGAGGGCCCCCAAAAATGTCCTGTAAGCTATCTTGTGGAAATTAATCCACAACAAATTTGGCATCAATCTGATATTGTAAATGTACCAAAAAAAATTGTCACTAAAATGTGTTAACTCTAGTAACCTGAGTTTGCTTAAAAACCCAATGTAAAAATAGTTAAGAATCAATATATGTGACTTAAATTTGGCATGAAAATTTTGCTAGACTGCTACATGAGGTCACATAAGATGACCTTTACACGAAATTATAAAGATACCTAAACCAATTATAATCATTGAGTTATCAATTGTAGTAAACTTCTAATTTGTTACAAAGTTTTTTCATAAGTAATTGACTACAGCTATGACAAGCCTTCGCATAAAGAATCATCTGCTCATATAGAATCCCCAGAATTCCATCTTGGACCCCTGACCTCTGACATCACCCACAATTACAGCCATCCCCCGAAACCCATGATGTGACCTGACACGATCTGGAGAACCTGATTCACAGACTCCAAAGGACAAGACTTTCCTACTGTCTCTCAACCATCGGTGTCTGTTCTTCCTGCTTCTGTTTCGCCCATCATGTTTTGGTGCTTCCAGGTCACTCTCCACAGAGAAGAAAAGTTCCAGTGGCCGTCCTCCTCCATCAAGATAGACATGTGGCATTTATTTCCTGGCTGTTGACATTGGACTGATGCATCTATAGAACTTGCTGGACACTCCCTTTATACTGCTGGACTTCTTGAAGAATGACTGTAGCAGTTCATAGAACTTACCGCCAGCTGACTCGGGATTTTGCAATGCCAGATCACCCCTCTAGCACATCGGCTTATCAGGCCCCCACTCCTCCACCCATCAGGCTCACTCTGTCTCTTTCTACTCTTACTTATCCCTCCCTGTCTTGTGCTAGTTCTTTTTGAAGACACTTACAAGCTATCATTCTGCTTTCTTCCCAACAGGTTTCTGTTCACCCCTACACTGCTATTCCCCTGACAGAGATGAAGCCTTTTACAGACATTGACCCAGTTATATATGGCCATTAAGTAAGAGGGAGATGTTGGGGAATTGTGAGGATATGGTTGAGCTTGGAAGGGCTTGAGCCTGAGGGGTGTGTCAATCCTGTTAGTCTCTCTCTCCACGGAGAGGTTGAGCAAGGAGGGACAGTAGAACCCCAAAAAAAGGTGTGCCTCTTATCAGTATCCCTGCCTCACAAAGTGCCCCACACTCCTGATACTATGGCAAATAGTTAAAAAGAAAGGGGGAGATGTTGGATAGTATGCCAGCTCCCCCTGGCTTCTGCTTAACCATATGCCTATATAGGGATAGATTTAATCCCATTCAAAGCTTTGGTCTATTTACATAAATCACTTTTACATTTACATAAAGCACTCCCTCCAGGGCATTGGTGGTTCAGTGATAGGATTCTTGCCTGTTCCGCCCCCTCCTTGTCACACTCTAATTTTCACCAGTCACTTTTCTCTCCACCCTCTCTATGACACATCCTGTTTCCACCCTACTTGGAGAGTATAAAAACAGCTGCTCTTCTGATTAAAGACACTTGGAAATTGCTTTCCGGCTCCGAGAGTTCCAGAGTGTATCTCCTGCGAAGTTAGTGCAGCACGAGTTCCTGATCCCTCTCCCACGCAGCAGCCTAGATCGGCTCCAGTAGAGTTCTCTCCAACCCAGAGAGCACTAGCTCAGGAAGAAGTACCCTCAGGCTATCCCGGCATATAAGTATCTGAGTATGGATACAGCAATGTGTATAAGTGTCTGAGTATGGGTATAGCAATGTGTATAAGTGTCTGAGTATGGGTATAGCAATGTGTATAAGTATCTGAGTATGGGTATAGCAATGAGTATAAGTATCTGAGTATGGATACAGCCATGTGTATAAGTGTCTGAGTATGGATACAGCAATGTGTATAAGTATCTGAGTATGGGTATAGCCATGTGTATAAGCATCTGAGTATGGGTATAGCAATGAGTATAAGTATCTGAGTATGGATACAGCCATGTGTATAAGTGTCTGAGTATGGGTATAGCAATGTGTATAAGTATCTGAGCATGGGTACAGCCATGTGTATAAGTATCTGAGTATGGGTACAGCCATGTGTATAAGTATCTGAGCATGGGTACAGCCATGTGTATAAGTATCTGAGTATGGGTACAGCCATGTGTATAAGTATCTGAGCATGGGTACAGCCATGTGTATAAGTATCTGAGTATGGGTATACCATTGAGTCGACCCATATCTGTGGCCTGGGGAGGCCTTGCAGTTGCCCATGGAGGGATAGCACACAGAACTCGGAGGAGGGAACCCCGTGGAGCTATACCCCTGTCATCACAGAGTTTTGTAACTCAGTATACATTGCTAGCTCTAGTAGAGAAATCACATGTAGAAAGTGTTAGCCCCGACATTCAGAGGCTGTAGAGTCACAAGGTAGGAAGTTCATCAGTTCGTTTAGCTGGAGCCTCAGCTCCTCCCCAGGGCACCGCCATCCTGAAGTGTCACCCTTTCAGCTGGAGTTAGCAGACTGTCAGTGTGTCCATCTCCCCACTCTATGAAATCTAGTTTTACTGGTTTGTTTTGTTTCTGGTTTTTGTTCTGAAGAGCATCTCTGATTGAAACAAGACGCGGAAGATACCCAGCAATGGTTGCCGTATCAGCTCAGGTCTCAATGGCTCAGGACTTGGCAGGTTTCCCCTCCCCACCCCTCTTCCTCTCTCCCTCCCTCCCTCTCTCCCTCTCTCTCCTCTCCCTCCCTCCCTGTCTCACCTCTCCCCTGCCTCTCTCTCCCCTCTCCCACTATCCCCTCTCCCTCTCTCCCTCTCTCTCTCCCTCTCTGCCCTCTACCACTCTCCCTCCCTCTCCCTTCTCCCTCTCGCTCCCCTCTCACTCTCACTCTCTCCCTCCCTCTCCCATCTACCTCTCTCTCCCCTCTCACTCTCTCTCCCTCTCCCTTCTCATCTCTCTCTCCCTCTCTCCCATCTCCCTCTCTCTCCCATCTCACTCTCTCTCTCCCTTCTCCCTCTCTCTCCCCTCTGCTTCTCTCTCCCCTCTCCCTCTCTCCCTCTATGTGGAGAAGGGGAGGAGTGACCAGAGCACTCCAGGGTAGGGTAATAACTCTGTGAGAATGGGAGGGGGAGGAGTAACCAGAGCACTCCAGGGTAGGATAATAACTCTGTGAGAATGGGAACGGGAGGAGTGACCAGAGCACTCCAGGGTAGGATAATAACTGTGAAAATGGGAAGGGGAGGAGTGACCAGAGCACTGCAGGGTAGGGTAATAACTGTGAGAATGGGAAGGGGAGGAGTGACCAGAGCACTGCAGGGGAGGGTAATAACTGTGAGAATGGGAAGGGGAGGAGTGACCAGAGCACTCCAGGGTAGGGTAATAACTCTGTGAGAATGGGAAGGGGAGGAGTGACCAGAGCACTCCAGGGTAGGATAATAACTCTGTGAGAATGGGAAGGGGAGGAGTGACCAGAGCACTCCAGGGTAGGATAATAACTCTGTGAGAATGGGAAGGGGAGGAGTGACCAGAGCACTCCAGGGTAGGATAATAACTCTGTGAGAATGGGAAGGGGAGGAGTGACCAGAGCACTCCAGGGTAGGATAATAACTCTGTGAGAATGGGAAGGGGAGGAGTAACCAGAGCACTGCAGGGTAGGATGATAACTCTGTGAGAATGGGAAGGGGAGGAGTGACCAGAGCACTCCAGAAGAGGGTAATAACTCTGTGAGAATGGGAAGGGGAGGAGTGACCAGAGCACTCCAGGGTAGGGTAATAACTCTGTGTGAATGGGAAGGGGAGGAGTGACCAGAGCACTCCAGGGTAGGGTAATAACTCTGTGAGAATGGGAAGGGGAGGAGTGACCAGAGCACTCCAGGGTAGGGATAATAACTCTGTGAGAATGGGAAGGGGAGGAGTGACCAGAGCACTCCAGGGTAGGATGATAACTCTGTGAGAATGGGAAGGGGAGGAGTGACCAGAGCACTCCAGGGTAGGGTAATAACTCTGTGAGAATGGGAGGGGGAGGAGTGACCAGAGCACTCCAGGGGAGGGTAATAACTGTCAGAATGGGAAGGGGAGGAGAGACCAGAGCACTCCAGGGTAGGATAATAACTCTGTGAGAATGGGAAGGGGAGGAGTGACCAGAGCACTCCAGGGTAGGGTAATAACTCTGTGACAATGGGAAGGGGAGGAGTGACCAGAGCACTCCAGGGTAGGGATAATAACTCTGTGAGAATGGGAAGGGGAGGAGTGACCAGAGCACTCCAGGGTAGGGTAATAACTGTGAGAATGGGAAGGGGAGGAGTGACCAGAGCACTCCATGGTAGGATGATAACTCTGTGAGAATGGGAAGGGGAGGAGTGACCAGAGCACTCCAGGGTAGGATAATAACTCTGTGAGAATGGGAAGGGGGAGGAGTGACCAGAGCACTCCAGGGTAGGGTAATAACTCTGTGAGAATGGGAAGGGGAGGAGTAACCAGAGCACTCCAGGGTAGGATAATAACTCTGTGAGAATGGGAAGGGGAGGAGTGACCAGAGCACTCCAGGGTAGGATAATAACTCTGTGAGAATGGGAAGGGGAGGAGTGACCAGAGCACTCCAGGGTAGGGATAATAACTCTGTGAGAATGGGAAGGGGAGGAGTGACCAGAGCACTCCAGGGTAGGGTAATAACTCTGTGAGAATGGGAAGGGGAGGAGTGACCAGAGCACTCCAGGGTAGGGTAATAACTGTGAGAATGGGAAGGGGAGGAGTGACCAGAGCACTCCAGGGTAGGATGATAACTCTGTGAGAATGGGAAGGGGAGGAGTGACCAGAGCAATCCAGGGTAGGGTAATAACTCTGTGAGAATGGGAAGGGGAGGAGTGACCAGAGCACTCCAGGGTAGGGTAATAACTCTGTGAGAATGGGAAGGGGAGGAGTGACCAGAGCACTCCAGAGTAGGATAATAACTGTGAGAATGGGAAGGGGAGGAGTAACCAGAGCACTCCAGGGTAGGATGATAACTCTGTGAGAATGGGAAGGGGAGGAGTGACCAGAGCACTCCAGGGTAGGATGATAACTCTGTGAGAATGGGAAGGGGAGGAGTGACCAGAGCAATCCAGGGTAGGGTAATAACTCTGTGAGAATGGGAAGGGGAGGAGTGACCAGAGCACTCCAGGGTAGGGTAATAACTCTGTGAGAATGGGAAGGGGAGGAGTGACCAGAGCACTCCAGGGTAGGATAATAACTCTGTGAGAATGGGAAGGGGAGGAGTGACCAGAGCACTCCAGGGTAGGGTAATAACTCTGTGAGAATGGGAAGGGGAGGAGTGACCAGAGCACTCCAGAGTAGGATAATAACTGTGAGAATGGGAAGGGGAGGAGTAACCAGAGCACTCCAGGGTAGGATAATAACTGTGAGAATGGGAAGGGGAGGAGTGAACAGAGCACTCCAGGGTAGGATAATAACTGTGAGAATGGGAAGGGGAGGAGTGACCAGAGCACTCCAGGGTAGGATAATAACTCTGTGAGCATGGGAAGGGGAGGAGTGACCAGAGCACTCCAGGGTAGGATGATAACTCTGTGAGAATGGGAAGGGGAGGAGTAACCAGAGCACTCCAGGGTAGGGATAATAACTCTGTGAGAATGGGAAGGGGAGGAGTGACCAGAGCACTCCAGGGTAGGATGATAACTCTGTGAGAATGGGAAGGGGAGGAGTGACCAGAGCACTCCAGGGTATGGTAATAACTCTGTGTGAATGGGAAGGGGAGGAGTGACCAGAGCACTCCAGGGTAGGGTAATAACTCTGTGAGAATGGGGAGGGGAGGAGTGACCAGAGCACTGCAGGGTAGGGTGATAACTGTGAGAATGGGAAGGGGAGGAGTGACCAGAGCACTGCAGGGTAGGGTGATAACTCTGTGAGAATGGGAAGGGGAGAAGTGACCAGAGCACTCCAGGGTAGGGTAGTAACTCTGTGAGAATGGGAAGGGGAGGAGTGACCAGAGCACTCCAGGGTAGGATAATAACTCTGTGAGAATGGGAAGGGGAGGAGTGACCAGAGCACTCCAGGGTATGGTAATAACTCTGTGTGAATGGGAAGGGGAGGAGTGACCAGAGCACTCCAGGGTAGGGTAATAACTCTGTGAGAATGGGGAGGGGAGGAGTGACCAGAGCACTGCAGGGTAGGGTGATAACTGTGAGAATGGGAAGGGGAGGAGTGACCAGAGCACTGCAGGGTAGGGTGATAACTCTGTGAGAATGGGAAGGGGAGAAGTGACCAGAGCACTCCAGGGTAGGGTAGTAACTCTGTGAGAATGGGAAGGGGAGGAGTGACCAGAGCACTCCAGGGTAGGGTAATAACTCTGTGAGAATGGGAAGTGGAGGAGTGACCAGGGCACTCCAGGGTACGATAATAACTCTGTGAGAATGGGAAGGGGAGGAGTAACCAGAGCACTCCAGGGTAGGATAATAACTGTGAGAATGGGAAGGGGAGGAGTGAACAGAGCACTCCAGGGTAGGATAATAACTGTGAGAATGGGAAGGGGAGGAGTGACCAGAGCACTCCAGGGTAGGATGATAACTCTGTGAGAATGGGAAGGGGAGGAGTAACCAGAGCACTCCAGGGTAGGGATAATAACTCTGTGAGAATGGGAAGGGGAGGAGTGACCAGAGCACTCCAGGGTAGGATGATAACTCTGTGAGAATGGGAAGGGGAGGAGTGACCAGAGCATTCAAGGGTAGGGTAATAACTCTGTGAGAATGGGAAGGGGAGGAGTGACCAGAGCACTCCAGGGTAGGATAATAACTCTGTGAGAATGGGAAGGGGAGGAGTGACCAGAGCACTCCAGGGTATGGTAATAACTCTGTGTGAATGGGAAGGGGAGGAGTGACCAGAGCACTCCAGGGTAGGGTAATAACTCTGTGAGAATGGGGAGGGGAGGAGTGACCAGAGCACTGCAGGGTAGGGTGATAACTGTGAGAATGGGAAGGGGAGGAGTGACCAGAGCACTGCAGGGTAGGGTGATAACTCTGTGAGAATGGGAAGGGGAGGAGTGACCAGAGCACTCCAGGGTAGGATAATAACTCTGTGAGAATGGGAAGGGGAGGAGTGACCAGAGCACTCCAGAGTAGGATAATAACTCTGTGAGAATGGGAAGGGGAGGAGTGACCAGAGCACTCCAGGGTAGGATAATAACTCTGTGAGAATGGGAAGGGGAGGAGTGACCAGAGCACTCCAGGGTAGGGTAATAACTCTGTGAGAATGGGAAGGGGAGGAGTGACCAGAGCACTCCAGGGTAGGGTAATAACTCTGTGAGAATGGGAAGGGGAGGAGTGACCAGAGCACTCCAGGGCAGGATAATAACTCTGTGAGAATGGGAAGGGGAGGAGTGACCAGAGCACTCCAGGGCAGGATAATAACTCTGTGAGAATGGGAAGGGGAGGAGTGACCAGAGCACTCCAGGGTAGGATAATAACTCTGTGAGAATGGGAAGGGGAGGAGTGACCAGAGCACTCCAGGACAGGATAATAACTCTGTGAGAATGGGAATAGGGGGGGGATAGACAATGACCTGAGGGCACAACATGGGAAACAGGGGCTCTGAGAATGTCCCACCTCTCGTGGAACTAGCATTAGCCCGAGGGGACAATGTGGCAGATGTCACTGCATAGGCTCGACTTCCCAGCAGGTCACTACAAAGTGCTTTGCGCGTTTGCTCAAGGTGTATGTGACCCCTGATCTGGGGACATGCTCACATGTGCTCCGTCTCTCAGGCCTGGTCTGTATCTAGGTTCTGTGGTTTATTTCATTTTCTTCACGCAAGTTTCCACCCCCAGGGTCATCTATCTTGTATGGCCTCATGCGACTTTGCCATCTTTTCAGTTTTGAGTGATTTGAGTATTGGAATTCACATATAAATCTACCATTTTGAAGTGTTTAGTGTTTTTAATACAGTGGTGGGGAGACCTTTTTCCTGCCAGGGGCCATTTGGATGTCCTTAACCTCATTTGTAAGACACACAAGATTGTCAGCTTAAATGTCAGCACTTGGTGTCACCACGGACCAAGTTCCTGAATTCATGGAATTCGAGTCCCACCAGACTAGGTCACTTCAGCCCCCAGGCCAGACAGTCCCACCCTGGCTTTGTGCGTCCACAGGACTGTGAAGCCGCCGCACTCTCCCAGCCCAGGACAACCTACGTGCAGTGATAGCCACCCCCCGCCCGCCTTGCCCCATAAGACGGGCGGCCTGGCGGTACTTTCTGTCTCTGTGACTCTGCCTGTGCTGGCTTGTTGTTAAAATTTCGGAGGCTCTTGCCGGCCGGGTTGGCTTGCTTCACGGTGGTGAACAGAGACGCGGAGACAACGCTTTCCTCAAGTGCAGGCAGATTGGCCCCTTTTGTATTTTTATTTCTTGATACAGTGGTCTCAAAATCCATCCATATTGTAATACGGATCAGGATCTAGTTGTGTTCTCCAAGGGTTTTATCACTCCAGGCCCACTTGTCAGATGGAAAGAAAGACAGGGCCAAGAGAGGGCGAGGTGGGCCTAGACAGACCCCCACCCCTGGCTTGAGCAGTTCTCGGGGCTGACCTGGGGCTGTGCTCTCTCTCCACCTCCTTTCACCTCGCATCCCTGAGCGTCAGGCTGAGAAATAGGACTCCGGGCAAGTACATCAGTTTGTACATGTAAGAGACTCGCCGACGGCATGCCCAGAATGCCTCTGTTATGCAGTCAGAAGCTGTGCTGATGGGCAGCCGGTGTGTCTGTGCCTGGAGACAGATGTGGAAACAGCAGCGTTGAAGGAAAGGCCTTCCCAGCTCGCAGCTCCCCGCAGGAATTCCAGCTGGGCAAGCTTCCCTTTGATGTTGACACTCCACCCTCTTGGCTCTGGATTTCAGGTTTTATCAGTCACTTAGTGGCGCTATGCTAGATTCCAAGATGACAAGGGTTTAGTCCCACACTGCCCCCTCCCAGAAATAACCACCATAGCTGTCACAGTCTTAGCAACGACTAGGCTGCTACTTCCCCACTTCCCCCCAAGTTCCTGTGTTTCACTTCTCGAGATTCCACCGCCGGTCCCACCCCATCCTGGGGTGAGTTAGCCTCCTCAAGATGGACTTTGTGACATGTGCGCTCAGCCAGGTGTGCCACCACCTGGTCCCTTTGAGGTGGACTTTGATCACTGAGCGGGGAAGTTCCGTGACTGTTGCAGCCGCTGTTTGGGGAGCCTCGTGTCACCCTTGCCTCTCCTCTGCTCCTCACACCCTGCGCTGTAGTCACGACCGTCCTAATGACGGCTGTCTGCAGAAAACCTGCCACGTGCAAGCACTCCCGAGTGCGTGTGATCCTCAGGTGGGTCTGCTGTAGCGTGTGCCAGGTGATTTGCTCAGCTGATGTGGTGTTAGGTGTTTCCAGCCCTTGGGTTCTATTCCAGCTGTGCCGTTGAGTTAGACATGCTTCCTACATGTCAGCTGAGCCATACTGAGTTAGACAGGCTTCCTACATGTCAGCAAAGTCAACACAGTTCTGTACATGTTTCCTCGTCTTCCTAAGCTCACCATGAAGCTCTGTGTAAACTAACGTGAAGAGAAGAAATAGACCGTTTCTTTTTTTTTATTATCGAGATTAATGGTTTACAGTAAATACAGTTTTTGGCACACGTGTAAAATCTCTGTCTTCAGGCAGGAGTAGACAGCATAATGGTGATGCAAAGAGACTCTCATGCCTGAGGCTCTGAATCCCAGGTTCAGTCCCCTGCACCACAAGCCAGAGCTGAGCAGTGCTAGATGGGGGGGTGGGTGGTGTCTTTGGGGCCAGGTGGTGGTGCACCTGATTGACTGCACATGTCACAGGGCACAAGGACCCACATTCGAGCCCCTGGTCCCCACCTGCAGGGGGAAAGCTTCACAAGTGGTGAAGCAGGGCTGCAGGTATCTCTCTGTCTCTCTCCCTCTCAGTTTCTGGCTGTCTCTATCCAGTAAGTAAATAAAGATAATTTAAAAATGAAATAGAAATCTCAGTTTTTGCTTAAGTCTCCCCCAGCCTAGGTCCTCCTTCACCATCAGGCCCCTGGACCTGAAAGCCTCCCTCTTCCCTGACTCCTTTACTTTGGTGCAGCACACCGACTCCAGTTCCTGTTCTATTTTGTGTTTTCGCTTCTGTTCTTATTTCTCTTAAAAGTCTTTTTATTTTTTTATTATATTTATTTATTTATTTATTGGAGAGAGACAGCCAGAAACCGAGAGGGAAGGGGAGATAGAGGAGAGAGAAATAGAGACACCTGGAGCCCTGCTTCACCACTTGTGAAGCTTTCCCCCTGCAGGTGGGGACTGGGGATTCGAACCTGAGTCCTTGCACACTGTAACGTGCTCTCAACCAGGTGCGCCACCACCAGGTCCCTCTGTTCTCATTTCTCAGCTTCTATGAGTGAGATCATCCCATATTCATCCTTCTCTTTCTTTTTTGCCTCCAGGGTTACTGCTGGGGCTCGGTGCCTGCACCATGAATCCACTGCTCCTGGAGGCCATTTTCCCCTTTTTGTTGCCCTTGTTGTTGTTGCCTTGTTGTGGTTATTATTGCTGTTGATGATGTCGTTCGTTGTAGGGTAGGACAGAGAGAAATAGAGAGAGGAGGGGAAGACACCTGCAGACCTGCTTCACCGCCTGTGAAGCGACTCCCCTGCAGGTGGGGAGCCGGGGGCTCAAACTGGGATCCTTACGCCAGTCCTTGCGCTTAGCGCCACATGTGCTTAACCCGCTGCGCTACAATCCGGCCCCCCCCCATCCTTCTCTTTCTGACTGATCTCACTTCACAGGATTCCTTCAAGCTTCATCCAATATGAGGTGAAGAAGGTGAAGTCACCATTTTTTACAGCTGAGTAGTATTCCATTGTGTATCTAGACCACAACTTGCTCAGCCACTCATCTGTTGCTGGACACCTGGGTTGCTTCCAGGTTTTGGCTATTACAGATTGTGCTGCCAGGAACATATGTGTACACAGATCTTTTTGGATGGATGTGTTGGGTTCCTTAGGATATATCCCCAGGAGGGGAATTGCAGGGTCATAGGGTAGGTCCATGTCTAGCCTTCTGAGAGTCTCCAGACTGTTCTCCACAGGGGTTGGACCCTTTAATGTTCCCTCCAACAGTGCAGGAGGGGTTTTTTCTCCCCATAATCTCTCCAGTATTTTTTTTCTGCTACATTTTCTGATGTGTGATATTCTCACAGGAGTGAAGTGTCACTCTGTTTTAGGCAGGTAAGTCATGCACTAATTTTTTTAAAGGTCAAATATTAAACTTTTTAATGCACAGGCCATAGGCTGAGTCTTTGAAATGTTGACTCTTCTAAAAGCTTAGACTAGGAAAGCAGAAGCAACCGGTGGCGTGACTTCATAAGATACAGATATAGGAGCCAGGTGGTGGTGCACCTGGTTGAGTGTACATGTTAACAATGTACAGGACCCAGGTTCGAGTCCCCGGTCCCCACCTGCAGGGGGAAAGCTTCATGAGCGGTGAAGCAGGGCTGCAGGTGTCTCTCTTCCTTTCTATCTCCCCCACTTCCCTCTTAATTTCTGGCTGTCTATCCAATAAATACATAAAGATAATAATATATATAAATCATCAAAGGACAAATGGTGAGGTCGTGTATGATACAGCAAATCCTAACGATGGGATTTTCAAAGTTAACCCAATTGCCAAATAATGTGATTATAGCAATAACTATCTATTGCCTTCTTAAGCCCTAAGACAGCGGGAACCTCCCATTTCCTCTTTAGAGCCTGTATTTCCCCCAGTCCTGGAACCTCTAAGGTGGGGCTCACTTTCCTGCATGCTTCTCTCAATTCATACCAAATGATATTGCATCTGCCAATCCCAACCTAATCAAGCAATGAGTGCCACTTCAGCACGCTTCACCTCAGACTGTGTCCAGAGACGTCAGGCATGAATGTCAACCCTTCAGCCTCATTACTCGGGTGAGACCTGTCCTTTCATAGGATTCCTTAATTCCATCTCAGGTGGTTCACTTCCTAACAAATCCTCAACACCTAGCTATAGACCAGGTCCCATGAGACAGGGCAGATGTGCAAATATACACCTGAAAGCAAAAGTGCACAATAGTCTGCAGGGAGTCACTAAATGCAGCAAGAAAGTAGCCTAAAAAGACACCATAAAGTTCATAATGAAGTAGTGTCTACTTAGACTTACACACCCTCCTCACCTACTTCCCATTACACTTCCCTCACTTCAAAGCTAACCTTATCAAAGCAAGGACTGCAAAAGCTGAGTAAGGGCAAGAGACTGGCAGACTTAAATGATGAGACTCTAGTCATAAATTAATTTATTATTGGATAGAGACACAAACAGAGGAGAGACACCTGCAGCCCTGCTTCACCACTCGTGAAGCTTTCCCCCTGCAGGAGGGGATGAGGGACTTGAACACTAGACCTTGTGCACTGTGATGTGAGCACTTAAGCAGGTGCGCCACTGCCTGGATCCCAAATATCTTAGTTTTCTGCTGGGCTAGCGAGAGGGAGTTTCTTCTCGGTGACGTCGGAGAGAGACCAGGAACTCGTGGCAGAGCGGACGCAATGTGTCTTTATTGACCAGAGACCACGCTTTTATAGATTTAGAACCGGAAGTGGCAAATCAGAAAAGGAGATGGCTAGGAAAGGGGATGGAGAAAAGCAAAGAGTGGGAAGACAGAACGCTTCCATAGCAACGGTTGCTGGTGTTTTGACTGGCGGGATGAATGTACCTGCAGGCAGAGCGGGTCTCAGGTAGAAAGATGAGGCAAAACAATGATTCTGCAAATAGGCCACAGTGTCAGCAATGCAGCATGGAGCAGGGGGCTGCCAGGAAGCTGTCAATGCAAGTGATGCACACATCTTAAACTCCTTGAAACTTTCTTAGCTGCACCATGGTTATTGCTGGGACTGGGTGTCGGCACTAAATCCGCTGCTCCAGGTGGCTTTTTTTTCCTGTTTGTCTTTATATTTTATTTGCTAGAACAGGGAGAAACTGAAAGGGAAGGGAAGATGGAAGGGAGACAGACACTTGCAGCTCTGCTTCGCTGCACAGGAAGCTTCCCACCCGCATGTGGGGAGCGGGGACCGAGCCTGCGTCCTTACGCACAGGTGCACGTGGCTTCAGGAAGTGGCTCGGGAGCAGGAGGGGCGGGGCAGAGCAAGGCTGAGGCCCCGCCCACTTCCGGCAGCCCACACTGAGCGGTAAGCCCGGGAGCAGGAGGGGCGGGGCAGAGCAAGGCCGAGGCCCCGCCCACTTCCGGCACAGGTGCCGAGGTCTTTGGCTACCGGAAGCGCCTCTCCAGTGCCGCCCATCGCAGTGTGGGAGCACTTCCGGCCGCTCTGCACACACGGCGGAAGTCCTCCGCCGGAGGCCGCACCGCCACCCGCTCCCGCCTCTGAGGCTCCCCAGTCACCCCGCTGGGGTCCCGGCAGCACCGTCCGCGCCGGGCCGGGGTCCGAGCACATGCGGGGAAGACGTGACCGCGGGCGGACCGCCGGCGCAGACCCGCCCGGCTCCCGCCACACCTACGGGGGGAGACACGTGGGGCAGGCGAGGGTCTCTCGCCCTCCTCGGTCGCCGCCCGGAGACCGTCTCTGCCCGCACACTGACTTCCCGGCCACCTGCCCTCTCCTCCGGCCCCGGGCGCCCAAGCCGCCGAGCCCACCTGCAGCTGGAGCAGCCCGGGCTGCGCACCGACCGGCTGAGCCCTCGCCGCGCCTCCAGGGTCCCGCCCAGGACGGGGCAGGTGCCGCCAAAGAGCCCTGCACCTGCGCGCGGGGCCAGGTGGGTCAGGCCGGGCCGAGCCTCCGCCCACTCGCGTCGGGCCCCGCCCCTTGCGCAGGCCAGCCCCGCCCCTCGCGGAGGCCAGCCCCGCCCAGCAGCGACTGGCCCCGCCCCTCACACAGGCCAGCCCCGCCCCTCGCGCAGGCAAGCCCCGCCCTTCACGCAGGCCAGCCCCGCCCAGCAGCGACTGGCCCCGCCCCTCGTGCAGAGCAGCCCCGCCCCTCGCGCAGGCCAGCCCCGCCCAGCAGCGACTGGCCCCGCCCCTCACACAGGCCAGCCCCGCCCCTCGCGCAGGCCAGCCCCGCCCTTCACGCAGGCCAGCCCCGCCCAGCAGCGACTGGCCCCGCCCCTCACACAGGCCAGTCCCGCCCCTCGCGCAGGCCAGCCCCGCCCCTCGCGCAGGCCAGCCCCGCCCAGCAGCGACTGGCCCCGCCCCTCACACAGGCCAGCCCCGCCCTTCACGCAGGCCAGCCCCGCCCAGCAGCGACTGGCCCCGCCCCTCGTGCAGAGCAGCCCCGCCCCTCGCGCAGGCCAGCCCCGCCCAGCAGCGACTGGCCCCGCCCCTCACGCAGGCCAGCCCCGCCCAGCAGCGCAGGCCAGCCCCGCCCCTCGAGCAGGCCAGCCCCGCCCACCATGCTCTGCCCCTCTCCTCCGGTAAGGCCGGCCCCGCCCACAATGACCCGGCAACCCCTCTCCCCCCACCAGGGTCTGGCCCCGCCCACCACGGTCTGGCTCCGCCCCGTTCCCAGCCCCGCCCGCAGGCCCCCGAGTCCACGCCCCATCCCGCAGCTGCCCTGAGAATCAGCATTTCCCCAGAAAGCGATTTAGGAATGCGGACTGCACCCAGCGGTGGGGCCGCAGGAGGGGCGCCCTGGCGGTGGACAGGTGGGTCCCAAGGCGGGGGAGTGAGGGCAGGGCTAAAGTAAAGGGAGACCTACACACAGAAATGAATCCCAAACTTGTTTCTGGAATGGAAGAATGCGCATCCTTCAGATGGCTGTTCTAGAGGGGCCGGGCGGTGGCGCACACATTACAGCGCACAGGGACCCGGGTTCGAGCCCCCGTCCCCACCTGCGGGGGGAGCTTCATGAGTGGTGAAGCAGGGCCGCGGGGGTCTCTCTGTCTCTCCCTCTTCGCTCTTGATTTCTGGCTGCCTCTATCCAATAAATAAAGATAATTTTAAAAATGTAGAAGACGGCTTTTCTAAATCGAGAGACAAAAGACAGTGACCGGCTGGTTTCTCGCGTGTGGACGCCTGAGAACTGATATGCGCTCACCTGCGGCCACGCGCTCCCTCCCGCCCGGAGACCCTCGCTCCCCCCGCCCGGAGACCCTCGCTCCCTCCCGCCCGGAGACCCTCGCTCCTCCCGCCCGGAGACCCTCGCTCCTCCCGCCCGGAGACCCTCGCTCCCTCCCGCCCGGAGACCCTCGCTCCTCCCGCCCGGAGACCCTCGCTCCCTCCCGCCCGGAGACCCTCGCTCCCTCCCGCCCGGAGACCCTCGCTCCCCCCGCCCGGAGACCCTCCCTCCCTCCCGCCCGGAGACCCTCCCTCCCCCCGCCCGGAGACCCTCGCTCCCCCCGCCCGAGACCCTCGCTCCCTCCCGCCCGGAGACCCTCGCTCCCCCCGCCCGGAGACCCTCCCTCCCCCCGCCCGGAGACCCTCGCTCCCTCCCGCCCGGAGACCCTCGCTCCCTCCCGCCCGGAGACCCTCGCTCCTCCCGCCCGGAGACCCTCGCTCCCTCCCGCCCGGAGACCCTCGCTCCTCCCGCCCGGAGACCCTCGCTCCTCCCGCCCGGAGACCCTCGCTCCCTCCCGCCCGGAGACCCTCGCTCCTCCCGCCCGGAGACCCTCGCTCCCTCCCGCCCGGAGACCCTCGCTCCCTCCCGCCCGGAGACCCTCGCTCCCCCCGCCCGGAGACCCTCCCTCCCTCCCGCCCGGAGACCCTCCCTCCCCCCGCCCGGAGACCCTCGCTCCCCCCGCCCGAGACCCTCGCTCCCTCCCGCCCGGAGACCCTCCCTCCCCCCGCCCGGAGACCCTCCCTCCCTCCCGCCCGGAGACCCTCGCTCCCTCCCGCCCGGAGACCCTCGCTCCTCCCGCCCGGAGACCCTCGCTCCCTCCCGCCCGGAGACCCTCGCTCCCTCCCGCCCGGAGACCCTCGCTCCCCCCGCCCGGAGACCCTCGCTCCCCCCGCCCGGAGACCCTCGCTCCCCCCGCCCGGAGACCCTCCCTCCCCCCGCCCGGAGACCCTCCCTCCCTCCCGCCCGGAGACCCTCGCTCCCTCCCGCCCGGAGACCCTCGCTCCTCCCGCCCGGAGACCCTCGCTCCCTCCCGCCCGGAGACCCTCGCTCCCCCCGCCCGGAGACCCTCGCTCCCTCCCGCCCGGAGACCCTCGCTCCTCCCGCCCGGAGACCCTCGCTCCCTCCCGCCCGGAGACCCTCGCTCCCCCCGCCCGGAGACCCTCGCTCCCTCCCGCCCGGAGACCCTCGCTCCCCCCGCCCGGAGACCCTCGCTCCCTCCCGCCCGGAGACCCTCGCTCCCTCCCGCCCGGAGACCCTCGCTCCTCCCGCCCTGCAAAGAAAGGGAGTGGCTGGGCAGGTGGTGCAGCGGGGGAGGGAGCCCTCTGTCTGAGGCCCGGGTTCGTCCCTGCCGCTCTTGGCCTGACGGCTGCGGTGGTCTCTCCCTAACACTATCAGGAGTAATAGGGGAACATCTTCTGACAAGAGTGAACGTGCAGCCCACCCAGAGATATAAACGAGGACCGTTAGCGAGCATAAATCAAACCACCATCCACTGCAAGGAAGCAAAGATGTTTATTGACGAATTGCAATCCGGGCCGAGATGGTGACTGGTGTTAGTCTACCAAGCTCGACCCCGAACAGGGCTCAAACCACACAATTTATAGGAATTCAGACTACACTCAGGGAGGGGGAGCGCATCACCTTATCAACCTACATCCAAGAACAGGCTATAGCAAACACAAAATCCAGTCATTTCAAACTTAGCAAAAAGCAAGGTCCATACAAAGCAAAGCGCGGGCTAATTTCAAACCTTGCAAAACCAGACAACCAATAAGACTTGACCAGGTATTAGGTCCTCACATCCCCCTACCGTCATACCAGTCATACCAGGCCATCTGGCGACCAGTATACTGCTGGGGCTGTGCAGAGGTCCTGATAAGGCTAGCCCTCACTCAGAACTTGTGCAAAACACCTGATAGCCTTCACTGATTAGTCCCGTTCTTCAAAGGGAAAAGGGCAAGGAATTTTCCACCTCATACAACAAGCAACTCATACTAAAAGCACTTAACAAACAACTGCATAAAAATAAAAAGGGAATGTCAAGGCTACTGCCTTTTACAAGGACGGGCACGGCTGGCTGTCCCGGGCAGGCGCTGGGCTGCAAAGACCTCTCCGGAAATCATGGCTTGTTAGGATCGGCAGCGGGCACTGCTCTGCAATGGCCGGCACGGCTGCCTTTACCTGGAAAGCCTGCCTTGTATGCCTCAGGCTCTGGAGCCAGGGAAGTCTTGAAGCAAAATGCAAGTGGAGTCCGTCTCTGAGGAGCCACCGCGCCCTGCACAGAGAACAGCCTGTTCTGAATATCCCGGGAGGTCAGGTCAGACCTGGAGTTCTGTGGGTGCCGCCCCGGGACTCGGGGATTCTGGTCGACAGTGATCTCTGTGTCCCTGTCCTCAAGTGACTACAAGGTGTACACGGCTATGAATACAAATCTTAGTGCACAAAATGCCAACAGGTGGGGCGGGCGGTGGCGCGCCTGGCTGAGCGCACATGTTACCCTGCGCAAGGACCCGGGTTCGAGTCCCCGACCCCCACCTGCAGGGGGAAAGCTTTGCGAGTGGTGAGGCAGGGCTGCAGGTGTCTCTCTGTCCCCCTCCCTATCTCCTCCTCCCACTTGATTTCTGGCTGTCTCTATCCAATAAATAAATAGAGAGAATGGATTTTTTTAAATGCCAGCAGAAATGGGTGCTTTCCCAGCGCCAGCCCTGGTGCTCTGTGCTCTGGCATGACCACAAAACACGGCAGAGAGGGAGCATTTGCCATGAGCCTCAGAGACAGGGAACAGCCTTTCCACAGAGGCCTTTACTGCGGTAACTTTTATAAGCGTGCGACCCAGGACTTGAACTTGGACACCTACAGCCTTCACCACTGTGTCCTCGTCTGCTACACACTGAGGACTTTGCTCCCAGGGACGCCCCGTAGCCACTGCGGCATCTCTTGCTCAGTGTCCGTGAGTGGAAGGGACTCAGAGCCCAGCCCTCTCAGTGACCTGCATCAGTGCCGTCGTCTCCTTGCCAAGCACCCATCTGCTTCCACACCTGCAAGACGCAGCCCCGACTGTCAAGGAAGATGACCTCTTCACCACAGGAAACCCCACAAATGAGTCTGCCTCCACAGCGTGTCAGCACGCGGGTCTAGCTTCTGCCCTGGGGAGACACAGAACAGTGTTCCCCCAACTTCCCGACTGTCCTCTTCGCATTCTGGAAACAACTGTGCGTCTTCAGACACGCCGTCCCTCCGCCCCTGGCCCTCACACAAACAAGCCAAGAGACTCTTCCCTGTTCAGACCCGCAGCGAGACTCACCTGGGATCCAGACCACAGAGCAGACGCTCCGCTGCCCATGCTCTCGGGAACAAGGAGCCGGGACTCCAAGAGATGCTGACACACTCACAACTTTATTACACGGTGGGGCATCCCAGACTCTGAGAATCCCTGGAGGGCTGTGTTCAGACTCGGAAGAGAGCTCCAGACGGCCCGGAAGTGAGGGCTGCTCTGCTCTGCTCTGCTCTGCTCTGCTCTGCTCTGCTCTGCTCTTGAAGAAGGGTCTTGACCATTGGCTGTTGCAGAGAGCCAGGGTCTGGGGGCCCTGGGTGATTAAGGAGAGTGTGTGGACTGCACCACGCCTGTGACTGTGCCCCCCACTCACCCAATCTATGATGTGGAAGGAACCACACCTGCCGAGACTGCCCGGGGGAGGGGCCCATGAGATCAGGTGCAAAGGGTTTCAGATGAGAGGAGGAAGAGGTGAAGAACACGCTCCCAGCAGACGGAGGAGCTGGTCAGCCATATTTTCTGTTTTGGAGATGACTTGGGCATGTCCCAGTTAGGAGAGAGATGGGGGAGGGAGAAGACATGCATCTGGGGTACAGTCCCACGGGGGCCTCCTGAGAGGACAAGACAGGACAAGTCAGAGCGTTTTCCCTGCAGCTGGGGGCCGGTGAACTGACTGTCCGCAGGTGGCCCCTCCGTCTGCTCTTATTGCCATCACCTGTGGAAGCAGAGCTGCCGGTGCAGGCGCAGGGCGAGAGGGCGCCCACTGCCAGGAGGCCTGCCCCACGTGCACAGCACAAGCAGGGCCGAGCCAGGGCCCAGCCAGGCAGGAGGACAGATGGAGCCAGTTCAGTTTGCGTGGACACTCAGTGCCCTCCCCGCAACCTCTCCATCCTCGTCTTCACTTCTCCCACGCTCCCCTCTGCCACGCCACGGCGCCTGCTGGTTTAATGCCTGGCCACTGCCTTTCTGCTGACGGCCTCCCCTGTTGCCTCTTTTTAAATCCAGCTACTGTTTATCTCACCTCTGTGGGGGTTTTTTCTTTGCTTTTTAAAAATATTTTATTATTGGACAGAGAGAGAGAGAAATTGAGAGGGGAGAGGGAGATAGAGAGGGAGAGAGACAGAGAGACACCTGCAGCCAGGCTTCAACACTCATGAAGCTTCCCTCCTGCAGGTGGGGACTGGGGGCTTGAACCCACCTGGGTCCTTGTGGTGTGCGCTCAACCAGGTGCACCACCACCCGGCCTTAGAAGGAGAAAGCAGGTCTGCAGGGGTCTGTCTTTCTCTCCCCCGTCTGTCTTCCCCTCCTCTCTCCATTTCTCTCTGTCCTATCCAACAACGACAACAACAGTAATAACTATAACAACAGAAACATAAAAAAGGAGAAACAGTGTCTCAGTGTTTTATTAAGACAAGAATGACAAAGAGCAAGTTACCTGCTACAGCCACCTCTCTGCCCCTGGGTGGCACCCAGCACGTCTGCCATGTCAGTGGGGCTCAGTGCCTGCACTATGAATCCACCGCTCCTGGTGGCCACCTTTCCATGTCACTGGACAGGACAGAGACATTGAGAGAGGAGGGGGAGATAGTGAGGGAGAGAGACAGAGAGACACCTGCAGCCCTGCTTCACCACTTGTGCAGCTCTCCCCCTGCAGGCGGGGACCAGGGGCTCGAACTCACATCCCTGTGCAGTCCTGGCACTCAGTACCGTGTGCACTTAACCAGGCGCACTACCACCCGGCCCGGTAGGTACATATCCAGCACCCTGATGAGTCCGGGCTGCAACTGTCATCACCCTCTCAGCTAGTGAGGAGTGTCGACAAGAAACTCAGCTGCGTCTGCCCGCACTGCAGACACTGGCTGTCTTTCCAGGGCAGAAGACGTCCATCCACCATGAGCAGCCTTCCAGCAAAAGTCAGCCCAGTCTTGGATTCTTGCAAGAGCCCTGGGTAGGGCTCAGCAGCGCGAAACAACGTCTTTTGTCCCAGACCAGGTAGGCGGGCGGCCTGTGATCTCCGGGCACAGATAGCGTGGTCAAGGACAAAAAGAAAGAAAGACCCCGTGACACGCTTTCCTTGGCACTTGACAAACCTTGAGCCCAGTCCCCACAAGTCCCCGGCGACACAGTGGGGTAGGTGTCAGCACAGTGCAAGTGCTGCGAGGGAGACAGCATCTCAGTAAGACAATCTTTTATTTTCTGCCCCGGGGTTATCGCTGGGCTCGGTGCCTGCATTGCGAATCCACTGCTCCTGGAGGCCGTTTTTTGTTATTGTTGCCGTTGCTATTGTTGTTGGGTAGGACAGAGAGAAACGGAGAGAGGAGGGGAAGTCAGAGACGGGGAGAGAAAGACAGACACCTGCAGACCTGCTTCACCGCCTGAGAAGCGACTCCCCTGCAGGTGGGGAGCCGGGGGCTCGAGCTGGGATCCTCACGCCGGTCCCTGCGCTTTGCGCCGCCTGCGTTAACCCAGCATGCCACTGCCCGGCCCCAGTAAAACACTTCTTACTCGTTAGGCACAGTTTGTCCAACAAGCCTGGCGCCCGCTTGGGCCCCGTCCCTGAGTCTTCAGCGAGGACAGCAGTGGCGGCTCCGGCGCGTCAGCCCCGGCACGTAGGCTCCAAGTCTCCCTGCTCTCATCTCAGACACACACAATCCCGATGTGCTTCGTCTCTTCCTACTACGGCTGGAGTGAACCACGCGGCTCAGGAGAGCGTGTCTCCTGGAAGGTCAGAGCAGCGGCCCGGATGCCGGCAGTCTGCAGAGGGAGGCCGCAGGACGGCCCCCGGCAGGCGCTCAGAGCGGCTCTCCTGGGCCCTGCGTGCTCAACAGCATCCTGTCAGGAACAGACGATCCGTTTCTCACTTGCAAAGACCTTCGCCTCCTCGGGCCCCAGCAAGTTTCCATTTACGCTGTTGGAGAAAACAGCCAGGGACCCCGTGAGATGTGAGGTGCTGACACACACACGCCAAGCTGTGCTCTTTTCAAATTAAATCACATGATTATTTTTAGTGACACCAGGGACGAGTCCTCCACTCCGGCAGCCATTTCTCCTTCCCCTCCCTCTTTCTTTCCTTTCTCTCTCTCTCTTTCTAGATAGGACAGAGAGAAATTGAGAGGGAAGGCAGAGAGAGAGAGAGAGAGAGAGAGAGAGAGAGACACTGCTTCACTGCTCACGAAGCTTCCCCCCTGCAGGTGGGGACCCAGGACTTGAACCCAAGTCCCTGTGCCTGGTAACATGCACGCAACCCAGTGCACCTCCCCGGGCCTCTCCAGCGCGTGCAGCTAGCATGACTCGTAGGACGCTCTTTGGGAAGTGGCAGAAAGCACACTTCCAACCTTGAAAGGCCAGCGGGTAGCTCAGTGGGTAGCGCACTGCTTTCTACTGTGGGAAACCCAGGCCTGAGCCTGCGCCCCACCACACTGAAGGGAGCTTTGGTGCTGTGGCCTCTTTCTCTCACTTTCTCTCTGTATCTAAAGATAAAATAGGGCTGGGGACAGCACAGTGGTCCTGCTTTCATGCCTGAGGCCCTCAGGTGCAATGCCCAGCACCGCCATAAACCAGAGCAGAGCAGTGCTCTGGTGACAAGGGAAAGGGGAAGCTCAAGGTCTGACAGAACCACAAGAGCTGCGTCTCCTCACAGCTGCCCTGACCAGCCCGCTGATGGGAAGCAGAGGCCAACTGCCCCCTGCAAACTGCCTCCACGTGGCCTGTTCCTCTCCTGCCCGGTGTCTGCAGACCAGTCAGCAGGAAGTGGGGTGACTCCAGGAGCAGAGCCTGGGCGTGAAAATACTGCCCATCACAACCTCCCATAACTGACTGTGCAATCCATTAACATGTTCCAAGGCAAAAAAAGAAGAAGAAGGAGGAGAAGGAGAAGGAGAAGGAGAAGAAGAAGAGAGAAAAAGGAAAGAGTAACACTGTTTTTGGAGCCAGGGTCGGAGTGAGCTGTACTGGGGACCAGGGCTGGGAAGGCAGTCACTGACCCCCAGCTGGGGCCGGGCGCACAGTAGGCTGCTCGGAGGGTCTCAGCGGCGGGAGTGGGACTTGGGCTGTGGGTCTCCATGGAAAACTGAGCTCTGCTGTGTGCCAGGTTCTCCTGGAGGTCAGAGCCTCTCTGCAGGGCACGTCCCAGGGCACCGAGGAGCCCGGCATTCAGACACAGGCTCCTCTGCCACAGCCCAGCACCCGGTACGTCCAGAACCACTTTCCTGTAATCGGCTGTTTCCCCAGCACGGACCCTGGCCCTGAAAATGCCACGAATCTGAAAACACTGCTTGTTATAGAGACCCAAGCCCCAATGATGTGGTCTCCTGCCCCTAGCGGAAGTGAGAATCTGAGAACGCAGAAATCAGCACGAATTCAGTCTTAGACATATTTGTTGAACTCCAGAAAGCCCAGGAAACGAGAGGAATAGACTCAAAACTTCAGGCTAGCACTTCTGCTGTTTAGGTGGTCAGTTACAGTGGCACACCTGGTTAAATGCTCACATTGCAGTGCACACGGACCCGGGTTCAAGCCCCCAGCCCCCACCTGCAGTGGGAAAGCTTCAGGAGTGGTGAAGCAGGGCTGCAGGTGTCTCTCTGTCTCTCTCCCTCTCTTCCACTCCCCTTTCAATTTCTGTCTCTATCCAATAACTAGATAAATAAGCTTTTTGTACTTACTAATGAGAGAAGGGAAGGGAAGCAGAGCGCCGTCTGGCACAGGCCAGGCCGGGTCAAACCTGCGACTTCCCACTTGAGAGTCCAGGGTGTCGTCCACACACCAACTCCAGGGCCACCCATGGGAACGTGTTTCTGGGACTGTCTGTCCGAGGACAGGGCACAGACGATGGAGTCAGGCCATCTGAGCCCAACCTGCAGATGATCTCCTGGGTGGGCCCTTGACCAGGGCCTCCATTTCCACATCTTGGGAGTTTCTGCCTGCCTTACATTTACAGGACAGACAGAAAGGGGACGAAGCAAGAATTTCTCCACCCTGTCCTCAGTGTTGAGTAGCCGGTCCCTCCCCTGCCGCCAGGGCAGGTGGGTCTCACCATATCTCCACGATGCCGGTGTTGTTCCGCAGTGCGGCTGCCAGCTGGGCGACCCCCTTGGCTGTGATCTGGTTCTGGATGAGCCTGAGAGAAGACCACACCCGTGTCAAGCACACAGGACCGGGAGGCCAGCCCTGCTCTGGGGAGCCGCCAAGGCGAGGCAGGAGGAGAGACGGGCTCGGGGAGGAGCGGAGCTCGGGCACTTGGTCCGGCTGAGATGGCCTGGACTGGGCCTGCCAGAATGAAGGGCACACAGATAGGGACATGCAAGGCAGACAACTTCATGACAGGTAGCCACGCAAAAATATGGCGCAAGGACCCGGGTTCAAGCCCCTGGTTCCCACCTACGGGGAGATGCTTCACGAGCAGTGAGACAGGGCTGCACCTCTCTCTCTCCCCTTCCCTCTTGATTTCTCTGTCTCTAGTCAATGCAGGAGTAAATAAAATATTAAAAATATTCAGAGGCCACCAGTGTGAACAACTAATTCAGGGAGACCCATCCAGGAGCAGGCAGTGTGATGGCTCCTTCCAAGCGGCTGGAGAAAGGCACGGCAGTCTTTTCATTTTTTATTTTTGGCTATTATTATTATTTTTTTAATATTTATTTATATTTATTTATTTTCCCTTTTGTTGCCCTTGTTTTATTGTTGTAGTTATTGTTGTTATTGATGTCACTGTTGGACAGGACAGAGAGAAATGGAGAGAGGAGGGGAAGACAGAGAGGGGAGAGAGAAAGACAGACACCTGCAGACCTGCTTCACCACCTGTGAAGCGACTCCCCTGCAGGTGGGGAGCCGGGGGCTCGAACCGGGATCCTTGCGCTTTGCGACATGTGCGCTTAGCCTTCTGTGCTACCGCCCGACTCCCCTTTGGCTATTATTTTTAAAAATATTTTTATTTACTTGTTATTGGATAGATGTAGAGAGAAATCGAGAGAGGACAGAAACGGGGAGAGAGGGAAAGGAAGAGGGAGGGAGAGGGAGAGAGGCCTGCAGCCCTGCTTCACCAATCGGGAAGCTTTCCCCTGCAGTTGGGGACCAGGACTTGAACCCGAGTCCGTGCACACCATGATGTGTGCGCTTCACCCCAGTGGGCGATTTTCTTCTGTGGGGTGTGGGGAGCACAGGTCTGTGATGCCACCATGTCCTCAGCGACCTCTGAGAAGGAGAGAAGAGGGGCCGGCACCGACTCCCTTCCCAGTGGAGAAGGACCGCTGCAGGCCTGGGAGCCGGAGGCCCGGGCAACGTCTCAGACACCGGGCAGCTCTGCCTCGGAGCCGGTGAGGCGACAAGTGGAGGACTGGGCAGTGAGGGCTCGACGCTTCATCCCAGCCTCGCTCCCCAGTCCTACAGGCTCTGGAATAAAGCTACTGCGGAACTTGACCCATTCGGATCCTGGGGCAGCCGGAGATGGCGCGGTCGGGGGAGGTGGACGCTGAGAAGGAGCTGCTCTCTGAGAGGGACAGTCTCCGCCTGCTACCCTCCCTCACACAGACACTGCCCTGCATTTAACATGGGGTCTCCAGCTCCCCTCACACACAGACACTGCCCTGCATCCAGTGTGAGGTCTCCAGCTCCCCTCACACACAGACGCTGCCCTGCACCCAGTGTGGGGTCTCCAGCTCCCCTCACACACAGACGCTGCCCTGCATCCAGTGTGGGGTCTCCAGCTCCCCTCACACACAGACACTGCCCTGCATCCAGTGTGGGGTCTCCAGCTCCCCTCACACAGAGACGCTGCCCTGCACCCAGTGTGGGGTCTCCAGCTCCCCTCACACATAGACACTGCCCTGCATTTAACATGGGGTCTCCAGCTCCCCTCACACAGAGACGCTGCCCTGCACCCAGTGTGGGGTCTCCAGCTCCCCTCACACACAGACACTGCCCTGCATCCAGTATGGGGCCTCCCCTGCAGGTGGGCAAACCTGCATCTTCCTGGGGGTCTTCGTGCTTAGTACTTTGTGCGTCTAACCAGGTGGGCCCCTGCGAGAACTGGTTCCCTCTCTACCATGGCGCCAAGGAGTGCTGGGGACTCCTTGGCCGTCACCAGCAAGCACATGGAGCAGTCAGGTGACTGCTCTGGCCTGCCCGGGACCCCAGCCCCCTCCCAGACCCAGCCCGGGACCCCCGCCCCCTCCGAGACCCGGCCCGGGACCCCAACCCCCTCCCAGACCTGGCTCAGGACCCCAGCCCCCTCCCAGACCTGGCCCAGGACCCCAGCCCCCCTCCCCAGACCCGGGCTCTGAGCCGCCAGCCCTCACAGGCAGAGGGAGCAGAAACAGGGCGTAAAAGTGAGTGTGGAGTGCTGCTGCCACTGAAATGCTGCAAGGCTCTAGTCACTCCCTCCATCGCAGCTGCCGCCTCTGGACTCGGCCACTGGAATGCTGCAAGGCTTTAGTCACTCCGTCCAGTCCATTGCAGCTACCGCCTCTGGACCCGGCCACTGGAATGCTGCAAGGCTCTAGTCACTCCGTCCAGTCCATCGCAGCTGCCGCCTCTGGACCCAGCCACTGGAATGCTGCAAGGATCTAGTCACTCCGTCCATCGCAGCTCCCGTCTCTGGACTCGGCCACTGGAATGCTGCAAGGCTCTAGTCACTCCGTCCAGTCCATCGCAGCTACCGCCTCTGGACCCGGCCACTGGAATGCTGCAAGGCTCTAGTCACTCTGTCCAGTCCATCGCAGCTACCGCCTCTGGACCCGGCCACTGGAATGCTGCAAGGCTCTAGTCACTCCGTCCATCGCAGCTGCCGCCTCTGGACTCAGCCACTGGAATGCTGCAAGGCTCTAGTCACTCCGTCCAGTCCATCGCAGCTACCACCTCTGGACCCGGCCACTGGAATGCTGCAAGGCTCTAGTCACTCCCTCCATCGCAGCTCCCGTCTCTGGGCCCGGCCACTGAAATCCTGCAAGGCTCTAGTCACTCCCTCCATCGCAGCTGCCGCCTCTGGACCCGGCCACTGGAATGCTGCAAGGCTCTAGTCACTCCCTCCATCGCAGCTGCCGCCTCTGGACCTGGCCACTGAAATGCTGCAAGGCTCTAGTCACTCCGTCCATCGCAGCTCCCTTCTCTGGTCCTGCTGACTGCTGGGCGCAGGGCGGGCTGTAGAGAAGCTGAGTCGGAGCTGAGTCTGCAGAGAAGCTGAGTCGGCTTCTCCCACGACAGTGCAGCCTCTTCTCAGGACACCAGGACGTGAGCCACTCTAGCCTGGCACTGGCACCCACAGGAGAGCATGAGGGAGCCACAGGCCAGAAGAAAGGGGAAATGACACGATGCACAAGTGCCACACTCGCTTGGCTTTGGGTTTTGGTTTCGTTTTGTTTTGGCTTTTCTCAGAAATTGACAAGGCAACCTAAAATCTACACGCAAAGGACCGGCCAAATATAGACACAGTGGGCCTGGACCTCTCACAGACCCGCTCTCCACCATCACTGGTCACGTCCATCAGGAACATCATCACAAGCCCTCCTGGGGCCTCCCCAGGACCTGCCCTCACTGCAGAGCAGCCATGGTGGGGACTCCCCGCTCTCTGAAGGGAGGCCGGTCAGCCTGCTCTGCCCCTCGAGGAAGACGGGTCCTGACATGAGAGCAGCCTAGAATGTTCCCAGCTGTGACCATGGTCTGTGAGCTCAGACTGACAGGGACTCAGAGGCCACACAGAATCCTGTGCTGGATGTGAACAGACACGGGCCCTGGGCCAGATTGATGGGGCTTGCACCCCACAATGACCCTGGGCCAGATTGATGGGGCTTGCACCCCACAGTGACCCTGGGCCCATGCTCCCAGAGGGATAAAGAATAGGAAAGCTATCAGGGGAGGGGAGGGGATATGGAGTTCTGGTGGTGGGAATTGTGTGTCAGTGTTTCCTTTTTATAAATAAAAATAAATTTAAGAAAAAGAATGACACTGGAACCCTGCCCCTCAGATCACATACAAAATGAACTCCAAATGTCTCTAACACAGACATGTAAGAAGGAAACTGTAGCTCTGCCGGGATGGCCTGAGGGGGCTCCTTCCCGAGCTAGTGCTCTCTGGCTTGCAGAGAACTCAACTGGAGCCGATCTAGGCTGCTGCGTGGGAGAGGGATCAGGAACTCGTGCCGCACTAACTTCCGCAGGAGATACACTCTGGAACTCTCGGAGCCGAGCCGGAAAGCAATTTCCAAGTGTCTTTAATCAGAAGAGCAGCTGTTTTTATACTCTCCAAGTAGGGTGGAAACAGGATGTGATATAGAGAGGGTGGAGCGAAAAGTGACTGGTGAAAATCAGAGTGTGACAAGGAGGGGGCGGAACAGGCGAGAATCCTATCACTGAACCACCAATGCCCTGGAGGGAGTGCTTTATGTAAATGTAAAAGTGATTTATGTAAATAGACCAAAGCTTTGAATGGGATCAGTAAATCCCTGTATAGGCATATGGTTAAGCAGAAGCCAGGGGGAGGTGGCATACTACCCAACATAGCTAGATATGAAAGAGAAGTTAGACATCAATCTCTGAGACTTTGGATGAGGCAATGATTTCTAAGATTCTAAAATCACAAGCAGCCAAAGAAGAAATGCATTGGACTTCATCAAAACTAAATTATTTTGCTTCAAAATCCACAACTGGGAAGCTGATTTGAGTACCCGCCCCACTCCAATCTTATTATGTCTTAATAACAAGAAACCTTTTCCCCTTGTCCTGCAAAAATAAATACATCAGGGGCCGGGTGGTGGTGCACCTGGCTGAGTGCACACATTACAGCGCACAAGGACCCGGGTTTCAGGCCCTGGTCCCCTCCTGCAGGGGTGAAGCTTGTGAGTGGTGAAGCAGGGGTGCAGGGTCTTGCTTTCACTCTTCCTTTCTAGATCCCCTTTCTTCTCAGTTCCTGGCTATCTCTATTCACTATATAAGTAAAGATGATTTTTAAAAGGGGCAGGCAGGCAGGCAGGCGGTAGTGCAGCGGGTTAAGTGCTCATGGTGTGAAGTGCAAGGACCCGCATGAGGATCCTGGTTCGAGCCCCCAGCTCCCCACCTGCAGGGGGGTCGCTTCACAGGTGGTGAAACAGGTCTGCAGGTGTCTGTCTTTCTCTCCCCCTCTGTCTTTCCCTCTTCTCTCGATTTCTCTCCAGTTCAACAACAAGGACAACAGGGCAACAAAAAATGGGAAAAATGGCCTCCAGGAGCAGTGGATTTGTAGTGTAGGCACCGAGCCCCAGTGATAACCCTGGCGGCAAAATAACAACTAGAATAATGATGATGATAAAGAAATACCTTTACAATTTAAAAAAAAAAGAAACTATTCTCACAGTTCTTTAGACAAGAGCAACAGTGATGATATGACCCAGTAACCATCTATGTGTGTGAGAGCGAGCATGTGTGAGTTTGTATCTCCTGAGAAAAGCATGTTCGCACTCAGGCACAGGGAGGCCAGCTAACTAGCAGCTGAATGGCAGCAAGGCCCAGACGCCAGTGCCCGTAGCCATTCAAGCCAGTGGCCACTGCGCAGGGTGGGCCTCCGGCTGTGAAGCAGCGGTATGTGCCAGACACCACGTGAGCCCCGACGTCTTAGACAGGCCGCAGGCAAGAAGCCACGTCTCAATCACCCCACCGGCACAGAGTGCCCAGGGCAGGTAAGCCCATAGGTGGGTGTCCTTGGCTTCAGGCATGTAAGGAGAAAAGGGGTGGTTTTCTGATGTGTGTAGAGCCTGGGCAGCCCTGGGTAGCTGAGCAGGCAAGCTTGTCTTAGAATGAGCACTGACTGCAAACTCGATGTCAGACTCCACCAAAGACTGGTAGAATCCCGGGCCCTGTGGAATAAACCTAAAGTAGATCTACCAGCTTTTTCCGAAACGGAGACCCCAAATCTCACCTGCACTATTCCAGCCTTTAGGCTCATGATTAGTCCACAATTTGCTCTGCTTTCTAGCTGAACTCTTTTTCTGCCACCAGGTTCCTGATGCTCCCATGATGCCAACCGGACCTCCCTGGACAGACAACCCCACCAGTGTGTCCTGGAGCTCTGCTTCCCCAGAGCCCTGCCCCACTAGGGAAAGAGAGAGGCAGGCTGGGAGTATGGATCCACCTGCCAACACCCATGTTCAGCGGGGAAGCAATTACAGAAGCCAGACCTTCCACCTTCTGCATCCCACAGTGACCCTGGGTCCATGCTCCAGAGGGATAGAGAATAGGAAAGCTATCAGGGGAGGGGAGGGGATGGGATACGGAGTTCTGGTGGTGGGAACTGTGTGGAGTTGTGCCCCTTTTATCCTGTGGTTTTGTTAATGTCTCCTTTTTATAAATAAATAAAAGATAACATTTAAAAAAGAAAGGAAGAGACAAAGAGCGAGGCCTGATGGCGTGTGCTCCAGTGGCGACACCAGAGCCCACGGACTGTGTGCTCTGCAGATGTATCAGTGTGATGGCATCTGTGTGGCACCTCAGAAAGGCCTTCCAGAGCGACCAGTGTGCAGGGGACTCACCATAAATGCTCCAGTGTCTGGTTGACCCTCAGCATCTCTGCCAAGCACTCCGCTGCCTCATCATTGAGCTCGTTTTTGGTGAGCCTGAAACAATGGAGAGTGCCTGCTCAGCAGGGCCCAGCCTCGTGGCCTCACCGTGTGTCCTGGAGCCTCCCCTCCCCAGAGCCCTGCCCCACGAGGGACAGACAGACACAGGCTGAGGGTGTGGATCCACCTGCCAACACCCATGTCCAGTGGAGAAGCAGTGACAGAAGCCAGAACTCCCACCTTCTGCTCCCCATAAAGAATTCTGGTCTAGACTCCCAGAGGGGGAGAAATGTCAGGGGAAGACGACCAGAGGGCTCTGAACACCAACTCCATCAGGACCCGGAGAGAAGAGAACACAGGTAAGGACGGTGGATTCATTATTCGTAACAGCTGAGTAGTGTTCCACTGTTTCTACTGGCCACACCTGCCTCAGCCACTGCTCTGTTGTTGGACACCTGCCCTGCTTCCAGGTTTGGGCTGTTATAAATCAGCTTTGGAGCCCACAGACACTGCGCCGTGCAATCCCTTTACCTCAGCTCCTGTTTCTCGGCCTTTTCATGTGGCACAGATACCTAGATCCTACTCAGTCCTTGCATAACCTTCAGACCTCACAGAAGATGGGGTATCTGGCGGTAGCACAGCGGGCTAAGCGCACATGGTGCGAAGTGCTAGACAGGGACCCACAAAAATAAAGATTCTGTGCCCTCGGCTCCTGCCTCCGCCTGCCAAGTCTCCTGAAGGCTGCGGACAGCACGTCCCCAAGGGGGTGGCAGAAACACCTGGGAAAGCCTGCTGACTGTGCAGCGAGACGTGCTCTCCTCTGAGCCCAGGTGTCAGGGCCCAGGTCCAGCGACAGAGTTCACGCAGCCTCTCGACGTTTCTTAAAACTGTACGTCACTGGGTTAACACAGAGGGCTAGAAGCTCTAGTTATCAACCGGACTGGACCCTGCTGTAATATGAGATGAGTTACATCCAGGCCGGAATCATTGCGGACGCCTCTACCGGCTGGCAGACCTGTCGTGAGAACTCTCACTGCACCACCACGCGGGACGCTGGGCTGTGAGAGGAAGCTACAGGGCGAGGACTCGAGCCCTCAGCCAGAAGGGGAACGGGATACAGGGAATGAGCAAAGAACAGGTGAGCACAGAGCCCATGCCAAGGCTCGAAGGGACAGCAGGAAGGAGAGCCACTGCCGGAGGACGAGGCGCACGGAGCGTCCCTGCAGTGCAGAAGGGGAGGGGAGACGGACGGGGGCTCCCCGCCACAGGTGGCGGGTGACCTGGGACACAGAGGCCAACCAACATGGGCGGAAGAGGCTTTGTGAGAGCAGGGAGAAGGCTGAGCCCAGGGCCGCCCATCCTCTCCTGAGCCCCAGGCAGCCCCCACTTACGGCCACTTCATCTGTGTTCTGCACGGCACCAGTCTCTTCTCTGGAGGGAAATTCCTACTATACTATTGAGGAAGAACCTACAGCTTTCCCAGTGAGAGGCATTTACTTTTCATGAAACTATGCTCCTGACATATTTTTTTTAGATTTTTTAATTGGTGATTTAATACTGATTCACAAAACTACAAGACAACAGGGGCACCACTCCGCACCATCCCCACTGTGTCCCCAGTCCCTCCACTGGGAGCTCCAGCAGCTCTGCTAAGGCTGCAGATACGGGCCGATTGTTATTCCTACGACTGTCTGTCTGTAGTTGCCCATTTATCCCATGGCGGCGTCTTCTCTCCCTCTCCAAGTCACACCCACACCTGGTACTCCATCCACACGTCCCTCCCTTTTCCCTCCCCTCTCTCCGGGTCCTGATGGAGTTGGGGTTCAGAGCCCTCTGGGCATCTTCCTCCACCATCTCTCCCTCACTAGGGAGCAGGGACCCAAATTCTTTTTGGGGAGCAGAAGGTGGGTGGGAGCTCTGGCTTCTGTCATTGCTTCTCCACTGCGCCTGGGCATTGACAGGTGGATCCACACCCCCAGCCTCGAGAAGCAATTTTTCAGTTGCAATTTCAGACATGCACAGCCCTGGGGTGAGCTCCTGAGACCCAGGCCCGGCCAGCTCTGACATGACGGTGGTATTACCAGAATGTTTTTAGAGCCGTGTTCTGCTGCAGGGCTTGTGCAAGACACTTCCCTCCTTCTGCGGAGATGCCGTTGAATGCGAGACTGTAGGGAGACACACGTGAGGTGGGGCATCGCCGATGCGTCCTGGACGGAGAGCAACCCAGGCAGCCAGGAGAGCTTCCCACCTACAGCCCTGCTGACTTGAATGGGGCAGAAGCACCGGCCCGGACGGCAGACGCCCGCCCAGCCTCGGCTGCTCCAGAGCCCACACTCAGACCACGAGGACAGGCACGGGATGGCCCAGGGAGGGGCGGACAGGACATGCGGCTTCAGCAAGGCCTGGAGAGGGCTCCGCGGTTGTCCTGAGGAATCCAGCCTGGACTCCTTGCGCGCTGTGACGGGCACAGACGGTGGGGATGCCCGAGGCTCGGAGGACTGGCCAGTGGCCCGAGGAGGGCTGGGGAGGAGAGTTCTACTCATGGGGCGGAAGACACACCCAGAGGACGGGGAAGGAGTGAAGCTGCTCCCAGTGTCTCTCCCCAGTTCTGTCCGAGCACGAGACTCCCTCCCTCCCCACAGGGCACAAGGACCAGAAGCTGCCGTGACACTCTACCGCCGGCCCCTTCCAAGTCAAAGCTCTACCTTTACTTTTCTCTTTCTTTCTTTCTTTCCTTTTTTTTTTTTTTTACCTCCAGGGTTATCACTGGGGCTTGGCGCTGGCACTATGAGTCCACTGCTCCCAGTGACCGCTTTTTTCCCCATTTTATTGGACTGAGAAAAACTGAGATAGGAGAGGAAACAGAGAGACACCTTCAGCCTGCCTCAGTACTCGTGAAGCTTCCCCTTGCAGGTGGGGAGCCAGGGGCTCGAACCCAGGTCCCTGTACTTAGTACTATGTGTGCTTAACCCCAATGTGCCACTGCCCAGCCCCTTCTTTTTTAAAAAAAAATCTTATTTATTATTTGATAGAGCGGAGAGAAATTGAGAGGAGACTGCAGCCCTGCCACACCACCTGTGAAGCTTCCCCCCACAGGTGGAGATCGGGGCTTGAACCCGGGTCCTTGCACACTGTGGTGTGTGCGCTCAGCCAGGCGCGTCGCCGCCTTGCAAATGTCAGTGCCGTGGGGAAGGCTGGGGGGCCTCCCGCCCTCGCTGGCCCCCAAACGCAGCGCGGTTACCTCAGGAAGCCCAAGCTGGGGTGGTTCCTCAGAGCCTCTGCGAAGGCCTTTGCTCCTTCATCGCCAATTCTGTTACCCCACATCCTGAGAGGAGAGGAGACGAGACGGGAGCAGTCAGCCCAGCTCCCCGCTCTCTGCACGGCCCGCCCGGATGCCTGCCCGCCGCCACGAGCCCCTGAGGGAGCTGCTCTACGTCTCGCTCCAAGGGGACCGTCAGCGGGGCCGAGGCTGCTGAGCACACCAGAGAGCACACCGCTGCCGCGGGCAAAACCCGGGCTCCGTCCACAACCCACCTGCAGGGCGGCAGGTGTCTCTCTGTCTCTCGCCTCCTATTTGGAAAATGGTGGGCTGGGTGGCGCTGCCTCTAGTTAAGCACGTTAGTGTGCAAGGACCCGGGTTCAAGACCTCGCCCCATCTGCAGGGGGAAAGCTTCACGAGTGCTGAAGCAGGGCTGCAGGGGTCTCTCTGCCTCTCTGTCTCCCTTCCCCTCTCAAGTTCTCTCTGTCTTTAAGCAATAATAATAATAAGTGTCAGAAAAATAAAGAAGGAGTGTCCGGGGGCTGGGTCGTGGTGCACCTGGTTGCCCTGGGTTCGAGCCCTTGGTCCTCACCTGAAGGGGAAGTTTCATGAGCACTGAAGCAGGTCTGCAGGTCCCTCTCTCTCTCTCTGTCTCTCTCCTTGTCTTTGCCCTCAACGTCTCTCTGTCCTGTCTAATCAAATAGGGAGAAAATGGTCACTGGGAGCAGTGGAGTCAGAGCGCCAGCACACAGCCCCTCCCTGTGTCAGCTCTGGTGGCGAGTAAAAAAAAGAAAAGTGTATACTGGGCTTAGGAGATAGCACAGTGGTTATGTAAACGATTTCTGTGTCTCAGGCTCTGAGGTTCCAGGTTCAATCCCCAACACCACCATAAGCCAGAACTGAGCAGTGCCCTGGTCTCTCTCTCTCTCCTTCTCTCTGTCTCTCTTTCCTGTCTCCCTTCATCTTTATGTCTCTCTCATTAAGATAAATAAATGAAATATATAAGTTTTAAAGACTCTGATGTCCCTGGTTCGACTGCTAGTACCACTATATGCCAGCGTTTGTGTTAGAACAGTGTGTATATTATTCTATTGTATGGTATCGAGCATTTACCAGCATAGAAGACACGTGACATGAGGTCAAGTAAAGAGTAGACATGACGCCGACCTGACCTCCCTGGGCAGACGCCCTCACCATGTGTCCTGGAGGCTCCCCTCCCCAGAGCCCTGCCCCACTAGGGACAGACAGACACAGGCTGGGGGTGTGGGTCCACCTGCCAACACCCATGTCCAGCGGAGAAGCAGTGACAGAAGCCAGAACTCCACCTTCTGCTCCCCATAAAGAATTTGGGTCCATCCTCCCAGAGGGATAAAGAACAGGGAAGCTTCCAGTGGAGGGGAGAGGACAGGGAACTCTGGTGGTGGGAACTGTGTGGAATTGTACCCCTGTGATCTTAACAATCTTACAATCACTAATAAAACAAGCTTTATAGAAAGGTAGAATGAAATTGCACATGGTTTGATCGCTATTAAAAAGAAATAGCACAGGGACAACAAGCCACCTCACTGGACAGAGTGTCTGCTTTGCTATGGTGTGGCCAGGCTTGAGTCTGACTCCACAGATGGCAGGAGCCTCTCTGCCTCTCACGGCAGTGCTGGAAAGAGTCGGTTCTGTGCAGTGAAACCCAGCAACAATGACAAAAAAGTGAACAGAGGCCATGAGAAAATAAGAGTTGACCGGCCCCAAGTAGTAACAGGAGCTATTTCTGGAGATGCTGTCTTTAGGTCTTCACCCTCATAGTTCACAACGTACTTCCCTGCATTCCTCTTAAAATCAGAAAAGTATTCATAGCAATATGAAAGGGCTCTCAGATTAAAACCACACCTTACTCAGTAGCATGGTTTCAACCAAAAAAATAGAAAGTAACAAGTGTGGGCAAGAACGCAAAAAACACACAAACTGGTCTGGTGCAGCGTCGGCGAGAAGGCAGATGGCGCAGGACTGTGGAAAGCGGGAGGACAGCTCCTCAGCAACGTGAGCGCAGAGCAGGCAGGGAGCGACACAGCCACACGCACAGAGCCTTGTGCCTGAGGCTCCCAAGTCCCAGGCTCAGCCCCTTAAAGAAAAAAAAAGCAAAACCTGGGAATCGGGCGGTAGCGCAGCGGGTTAAGCACACGTGGCACAAAGTGCAAGGACGGGCATAAGGATCCCGGTTCGAGCCCCCGGCTCCCCACCTGCAGGGGAGTCGCTTCACAGGCGGTGAAGCAGGTCTGCGGGTGTCTATCTTTCTCTCCTCCTCTCTGTCTTCCCCTCCTCTCTCCATTCCTCTCTGTCCTATCCAACAACGACGACATCAGTAACAACAACTACAACAATAAAAAAAGGGCAACAAAAGGAAAAAATAAATAATTTTTTAAAAAAATCCACTGCTCATGAGCTAGAGCTGAACAGACTTCTGGGACAAACAAGACAAGACACACAGAACGGCCACATGGCCCAGCAACCCACGTCCGCTCACTCAGCACCAGCACTGAAGCCGGCGCCCGCATGGCTTTATTCACCTTGCCGCCAGGACTGCCGCTCAGAGAGGTTATGAGGCAAAGAGAGAAAGAGGGAGGAGGGGAGAGAAGAGGGGAGGAAAGAAAGAAGGAAAAGAGGGAGAGGAAGGAAGGAAGGAGGAAGGGAGAGAGGGAGACAGGAAGGGAGGGAGGAAGGAAGGAAAGGAGGGAGAGAGGGAAGCAGGCCGGCAGGAAGGAGAAACACCTGGAGCACTGCACGGGAACCTCCCCTCCTCTGCAGGTGGAGAGCAGGGCTCGAACCTGGGTCCTTTCACACAGCAGTGTGTGGGCTCTACGAGGAGTGCCTCCACCAGCCCCCGAGAGCAGCGCTTCGAAGAGATTCTTGTTCACGTGTGTTCAGAGATCAGCGGGCGCAGCAGACAAAAGGCGAAGCCACCCAAGGGGCCATCCCCAGGGGAGCGGGAAAGACACAGCGCAGCTGCTTCAGCCTTAGAGGGAGGGGTTGCGGCACGCCTCCCACAGGTGCGCACGACACAGCACCCTGAGGGAGATGAGCCGGCACACAGAGCCACACTCTTTATTTTTGCTCCAGGGTTGTCTCTGGGGCTCGGTCGGGCACTAAGCCACTACGGAACCGCTGCTCCTGACAGAGAAATTGCTCCTTTTGATTTGACAAGACACAGAGAAATTGAGAGAAGACGGGGAGAAAGAGAGGAGAGAAAAAGAGAGACATCACCTGTGCTCTGTGTCTGAGGAGGCCTCTGGGCCTGTGCTAGGCCTGCCCACTGCTGCCTGACACCTGTGCTCCGTGTCTGAGGAGGCCTCTGCGTCTGTGCTAGGCCTACCCTAAACGAGGGGGCAGGGAGGGATGGAGGAGTGGGCCAGCTTCTCCTCCAGGCCAGCCTCACTGTTTTTATTGCCACACAGCTGTGTGTGCAGAACAGGTGTGCACTATGCGTGCGATGTGCACATGATTCCTCCTCAACGTCTCCCCGTGGAAACACAGCACCACAGACAGGTGGCACTCAGCGCCCTCTCTGCCTGTGCTGGCAATACAACCTTCTGGCAAGAATCAAGTAAAAGAAAGCCCGTATGGTCCAGCTGGGGTCCATCCGGGCCTTCCCCATCTCCTGCCGTCCCCGTGGACAAGCCGCAATCCCGCAGGCTGCCTCTCCCTGCAGATTGGCCCCAGAGGTCTCTGCGGTGTCGGCCACAGGTCCTGCACAGAGCGGGCGGGAGGGAGCCGCAGCCCCACACTCACCCAAGATCCACGATCCACTTGCTATTCTTCACGGCCACGGCCAGCCGCTTCCCCCCTTCGCAGGTGATTTTGTTTGCTCCCAGTCTGCAGAGAGAAGGGTGCAGGGCCTTCAAGGTCAGACGCCCTCCTCCAGCACGGAGGCCCTCCAGCCCCGGGGGAGGTGAGCCCTGGGCAGCCTCCCGGCTGAAGGTCATGACTGGCCACTCGCTTCCATCAGCAGAGGGGAACACCCCCCCCCTGCCATGTCTATGCCCACGGCGCTGCCCCCGCACCACAGGGCATCTCCATATTTCCATTCAGGGCTGAGCTATTAGCCCAGAGGTGGACGTAGTCACCGGAATGTCTGCATCCTCTCCAAACTCACAGGGTGAGTCCCCAACCTCCGAGCTGATAGGACTAGCATGTGGGGTCTCTGGGAGATGCTAGGCTGCTGGGAGGGAGAAGCCTCCGTGAATGGGATCAGTGGCCCAGACCAGAGGCCCAGGGAGCTGGCCTACCCTGTTGCTGCATGTGAGAAGAGACCCTTCTCTGACACCAGGGCTGCCAGCTCAGACCAGGAGCTGTGTCTCTGCAGCTTACAGGGCGCCCTGTTTAAAGTGTTCTGTCGTCGGAGAGATAAAGGGGTCTGGGAGGAGACTCGGGCTCAGCCCTCAGCGTCGCACACAGCCTCCAGAGCAGGGCTGCGCTGCCTCCTTCCTGTCTCTCTCTCTCAATGAAAAAGGATCGGGGATTTCTCCAAGGACTACGGAATCATGTCCAGTGCCCCAGTGGGGAGGGAAAAAGGAAAGAAGAAAGAAGTGCGGTTGTCAGGGCCGGGTGGTGGCGCACAGGTTACAGTGCACAAGGGCCCAGGTTTGAGCCCCCGGCCCCCACCTGTAGGGGAAGGCTTTGCAAGTGGTGAAGCAGGGCTGCAGGCGTCTCTCTGTCTCTCTCCCTACCCTCTCGATTTATGGCTGTTTCTATCAAATAAATAAAGACAATAAACAAAATTAAAAAGAGGGGGCTGGGCAGTAGCACAGCAAGTTAAGCACACATGGTGCAAAGCGCAAGGACTGGTGGAAGATCCCGGTTCGAGCCCCCGGCTCCCCACCTGCAGGGGAGTCGCTTCACAGGCGGTGAAGCAGGTCTGCAGGTGTCTGTCTTTCTCTCCCCTCTCTGTCTTCCCCTCCTCTCTCCATTTCTCTGTCCTCTCTAACAACAACAGCAATGGCAACAATAACAGTAGTAACAACATCAAGGGCAACAAAATGGGGAAAATGGCCTCCAGGAGCAGTGGATTCACGGTGCAGGCGCCGAGCCCCAGCGATAACCCTGGAGGCCAAATAAATAAATACTAAAGAAAGAAGAAGAGTGATCGTTGTGGCCTTTCTGTCCGCAGTTAAGCAGCGAGACTACACGGTCCGCCCCCAGCGGCACAGGGACCTCCCAGGCCCAGGGCCCATCGCCACCTGTCCTTTGGCAAGGTCTGCCAGTCTGACCGCACAGTCCCAGGGCAACAGAAGCCGGGGAGCTCACGCGGTGCCGCTGACTCCTGGAGTAAGGAAGGGTGCGGGCGCAGCAGAGGGGAAGAGAGAGGCGCGTGTGCGCACACACCACTCACTTGACGTGTGTGAGGCCTCTGCATTCCTCCAGGATTCTGGCGACATATCCAGCTCCGACATCGGTGATCTGGTTGTTGTACAAGCTTCAAGAGAAAGCACAGCTCTGAGACGCCGTCATTCCTACAGGCCGCTCGTTAGCCCGCCTTCGCTTCTCTCCTCTTAGAAGCCAGGCCGGACAGCAGAGAGGCAGGCACGTGGCGTCTCCGGGGCCGGGCCTCCAAGGCCCTGCGGCTGCCTTGTCTTTGTGACCCGAGACAAGCTCCTTATCTACCTGAGCCTCACTCTCCCCACCTGGAGTAGACAGGCAGGAGTTCCTCACACGGCTGTCACAGATCCTAAGCGGCCATTCCAAACCACACACACGCACACGTGCACACACACGTGCACACACACACGCACACACACACACACAGACACACACATACAGACACAGACACACAGAGACACAGACACACACACAGACACACACACACACAGGCAGACACACAGACACACACACAGACACACACACAGACACACACACACAGAGAGACACACACACACAGAGACACACACACAGACAGACACACACACATACACACACACACACAGACACACAGCCAGCCTCCCAGCCCCAAGCTCCTCCTGGTGCCAGGGTCACGGCATCCACCCCGGGGGCACACTGTCACTCTCCAGCCTTCCTGAGAAACACAAACCCCAGTGGTCCGGGAGGTGGCACGGTGATAAAGCTTTGGACTCTCAAGCATGAGGTCCTGAGTTCGATCCCTGGCAGCACATGTGCCAGAGTGATGTCTGCTTCTTTCTCTCTCCTCCTACCTTTCTCATTAATAAATAAATAAAATCTTTTAAAAAGAGATACGTACCCCAGGAAGGTGAGAATTTTGTATTTGGTCAGCTCTTCATAGAGCACCTTCACCCCGGCATCAGTGATCTGGTTCACGCTGAGTCTGAAAACAGAAAGTGACGGGCTGGGGAGACAGCACAGTGGTTCTGCATAGACTCTCCTGCCCAAGGCTCCAAGGTCCTGGGTTCAGTCTCCAGCACCACCATCAGCCAGAGCTGAGCAGGGCTCTAGTGTCTCTGTCTCTCCTCTCTGTATCTGTCATTAAAACAAAAGATGGGGGCCAGGTGGTAGTACACTGGCTAAGTGCACATAGTAGGAAGCGCAAGGACCGGCATAAGGATCCCGGTTCGAGCCCCCGGCTCCCCACCTGCAGGGGGGTCACTTCACAGGCGGTGAAGCAGGTCTGCAGGTGTCTGTCTTTCTCTCCCCCTCTGTCTTCCCTTCGTCTCGATTTCTCTCTGTCCTGTCCAATAAAATGGAAAAAGCCAACAGGAGCAGTGGGTTCACAGTGCTTGCACTGAGCCCCAGAGATAAACCTGGAGGTAATGATAAAATAATTCATTACGTTTTTAAAAAGACTTCTGTCAGGACCCAAAAGCCTGCGGGAGCTGGACTTGTCCCTGGAGAGCAGAGGCCTGAAAAGCCCTACTCATCAGTCCGCCCAACCGCACTCCTAGGCGCCCCGTCGGCAGGGCTGAGCGTCAGCACGGCCCTGGCTCCACACGGCGGCATCAGGGCACAGGAAGGTCACCTGTGCACACCGCCCCTGGTCCACGCCTGACGCCTGCCCAGTGACGCTGGTTGGAAGTGTGCGGGACTCTGCGGGGTCTGCGGGCTAGGGGAGTCGCTCCGACGTCCTGCAGCACGGACCAGAGCGGGCAGGTGCCCAGCAAGCTCAGGACAGACCAGAGCTATTCCCGAGGGCCGGCGCAACAGCTCAGCCCCCGGGGCTCCTCCCCAGCTCGGAAGCCGACTGGGCCACGCGGGGGGGGGCTTTGGCGATGTGCCTTTCTTTCCCCTCATCTCTGTCTCCTTCCATCTGAACGAGAACAAGTCAGCCGGGAGCAGTGAGGCCTTGCGAAGGGAAACCAAACACAACAACAACAAGAGAATCTAAACCGCCCCACACAGAAGCCGGCTGGCTGTCGGCAGGTGGCTAGATAAAGAAGTCAGAGGAGACAGGGCTGGTCGGTGGCACACGTCACAGTGCTCAAGGATCCGGGTTCAAACCCCTGGTCCCCACCTGCAGCAGGAAAGCTCTGTGAGTGGTGAAGCAGTGTTGCAGGTGTCTGTCTCTCTCCTTATCTCCCTCACCTTCTTGATTTCTGGCTGTCCTACCTAACAAAAATATGATTTAAAAGATAATGAAGCATTTTTAAAAGCTATGAGGTATATACTCTGTGGAATACTGCTCTGCAATCAAAAAGATGATATTGTGTCCTCCGGAATAAAACGGATGGAGCTAGAGGAGACCATGCTTATCGAAATAAAGGGTGAAAAACAACTATCAAATATGGAATCTAGAGAACTAAAAGACATGATCTCTCCTCCCTCTCTCTCTCTCTCTCTCTCTCTCTCTCTCTCTCACACACACACACACACACACACACAACCCCAGAAGAAAAAAGCAAACTTGCCTCTAAGACTTTGTGAGAACTATGGCGCCTATCTTTGGGAGGATGGGGACACAGAATTTTCATGGAAGATACAACATGTTAACTTCTGTGTCTCCATTTTCCTCACTTGCCAAAATGGAGGCAACGATGGCCTACTTTGCAAGGCGCTTAGGAGGATGAGATGAAGCCGGGTGGTGGCGCACCTGGCTAGCGCACATGTTACAGTGCGCAAGGACCCAGGTTCGAGCCCCGGACCCCACCTGCAGGAGGAAAGCTTTGCAAGTGATGGAGCAGGGCTGCAGGCGTCTCCCTTTCTCTCTCCCTCTCTACCTCCCTCTATCCTCTTGATTTCTGACTGTCTCTATCCAATAAAGAAAGATAATTTAAAAAATTTAAAAATATCTGTAGGGCACGGTACCACTGCACAGCGAATGCCGACTGCAGAGGCTGGGAGGCATCACCTCAGTCCTGGGGTGACGCCCAGGCTCACAGAGCTCAGGCCACGTGGTCACGGGCACCAGCCGGGGCCGTCCAGACACGCCTGCCTTTGAAGCCGCTGCTTCGCCCTCCACCACCCTGAGCTTGTCCGTCAGCACCTGCCCGGAGCAGGGCAGGGGCAGGGGCAGGGACAGGGCAGGGGCAGGAGGAGCAGGGGCAGTTGCAGGGGCAGGAGGAGCAGGGGCAGGAGGAGCAGGGGCAGGGCAGGGGCAGGAGGAGCAGGGGCAGGGCAGTTGCAGGGGCAGGGCAGGGGCAGGAGGAGCAGGGGCAGGAGGAGCAGGGGCAGGGCAGGGGCAGGGGCAGGAGGAGCAGGGGCAGGAGGAGCAGAGGCAGGAGGAGCAGGGGCAGGGCAGGGCAGGGGCAGGAGGAGCAGGGGCAGGGAAGGGCAGAGGCAGGAGGAGCAGGGGCAGGGCAGGGCAGAGGCAGGAGGGGCAGGGGCAGGGCAGCTGCAGGGGCAGGAGGAGGAGCAGGGGCAGGAGGAGCAGGGGTGAGGCAGGAGGAGCAGGGGCAGGGCAGGGGCAGGGCAGGGGCACCTCCTCCTCACGCCTGCCCCGCCCGGCGGCCCCACCTGACGACCGTGAGGCGGCTGAAGCAGGGCCGCAGCTCCCGCACGCCGTAGTCACCCAGGCTGTTGTTGTCCAGGTCCAGGGCCAGCGGCCGGCGCAGGTGGTGCAGCAGGAAGGCCAGGGCGCTGCAGTCGGCCGAGCAGGCGTCGCAGTAGGTCAGCTTGAGGTAGTCGGCGCAGACGCCCCGGGCCGCCAGGCGCCCCACCTTCTCGCTCTGCGTCTCGTAGATGCAGCGGGCCATCCAGAGGAAGGTGGGCATGGCCTGCACCTGACTGAAGCCCCCCGAGCGGACGCGGGGCAGGCTCCCCAGGTAGGCCCGCAGGCTGGAGGACAGGCGGGCCCACAGCGCCCTCCGCTTCCTCCGCAGCTCGGCGGCCGGCACCAGGGGCCGCAGGAGCGCCCGCCTGTCCTTGGACAGCAGCCCGCACAGGAAGAGGTTGGTGAACTGCAGGTGATCCCGGCTCTTCCAGGGCTCCTCCCGCGCCGCGCCGCGGCCCCCCAGGCACGGGAGCGGGGGGAAGCAGGAGCCCGCGCCGGCCGCCCGCCCCGGGGGCGCCCACTCTCGGAAAGAGCGGAGCATGTCCCGCGTGCCCACGCTGCCGTCCGCCACGAGGAAGAAGGCGGCCAGGAAGGCCTGCACGGTGGTGTGGATGAACTCGTAGGCGGGCTGCGCCTCGTCCGGCCCCGGCAAGGCCCGCAGGAAGCCCAGCTGCAGGTCGCCCTCCCGGACCCCCGAGGCCCGCAGCTCCTGCCGGCCAAAGACGAAGAGGCTCCTCTCCAGGCCCCGGTGGGCCACGCGGCCCAGGGCCAGCAGGGCGTCGCGGCCGGCGCGCAGGGTCTCGGCCCGGCCGCGCGTGTTCCTCTGCACCAGGCTGCCGGGCCGCGTCCTGTCCAGCTGCACCTCGGCGAGCAGCAGGAAGATGTCCGTCAGCGTCACCGAGCACTCGGGCAGCCGCAGGCAGCTGTCGGACACGCCGTAGAAGTGCCGGTAGCAGACCAGGACGATCCAGCAGAACAGGGGCACGGAGCACAGGCCGCAGAGGCTGGGGCTGGCCTCCAGGTGGTCCGCCAGGCGCCTCTGCAGCCCGCGGCCCGGGAACATCCTGCGGACGTAGGCCCGCACGTGCTCGGGCGAGAAGCCCAGCAGCCGCACCTTCTTGCGCAGCAGCCGCCGCGGGACCGGGGTGCCCGTGCGGGCCGTGAGCACCTTGGCCGCGCCCCCGAGCAGCCGGCCGCCCAGCAGGCTGGCCAGCAGGACCAGGGGGTGCGCGGGCTCCCAGGGGCAGCAGGCGTCCGGCGCCCGGCTCAGGTCCAGGTCGGAGTGGAGCTCGTCCAGGCCGTCGAAGGTGAAGAGGGCGGTGTGCGGGAAGCGCAGCAGGAAGGCGAACACCTCGTCGGGGTCCTGCTCTGGGCAGCAGAAGTGGCGGAAGAGCAGGTCCCGCAGGCTCACGCGGTCGCCCTCCCGGAAGCAGCTGAACGTCCGGCAGCGGAAGTGGAAGGAGAAGCGCAGCCCCGCGTCCAGCCGGCCCTCGGCCCACAGGCCCTGCAGGCGCTGCAGCAGCACCGACTTGCCCGCGCCCGCGTCGCCCGACACAAGCACCGTCTCGCCCAGCTCGCTCAGGACGCCCGAGCTGCGGTCCAGGAGGCCGGCCGGGCCGTCCAGCCGGCCCAGGCTCTCGTCCTGGAAGCCGACCAGCTCCATGACGGTGTCCGTGTACATGTGCTCCAAGGGCAGCTCCTCCCTCTGCGCGTAGCACAGGATGAACCTGGAGTCGCGGCCCAGCTGCTGCCGCAGCTTCCACACGTACCTGCTCACTGGGGGGAGCGGGGGGGAAAGGCAGATATGGGGCAGAAACAGGAAGGTTTTACGACACGGGGCAGACACCCAGAACCGGGCCCTTAGGACACGGGGCAGACACCCAGAGCCGGACCCTTAGGACACGGGGCAGACACACACAGCCGAACCCTTAGGACACGGGGCAGACACCCAGAACCGGGCCCTTAGGACACGGGGACAGACACAGAGCCGGACCCTTAGGACACGGGGCAGACACACAGAGCCGGACCCTTAGGACACGGGGCAGACACACAGAGCCGGACCCTTAGAACACGGGGCAGACACAAACAGCCGGACCCTTAGGACACGGGGCAGATACCCAGAACCGGGCACTTAGGACACGGGGACAGACAAAGAGCCGGACCCTTAGGACACGGGGCAGACACACAGAGCAGGACCGTTAGGACACGGGACAGACACACAGAGCAGGACCGTTAGGACACGGGGCAGACACAGAGCCGGATCCTTAGGACACAGGACAGACACACAGAGCCGGACCCTTAGGACACGGGACAGACACACAGAGCCGGACCCTTAGGACACGGGACAGACACACACAGCCGGACCCTTAGGACATGGGACAGACACCAAAGCCGGACCCTTAGGACACGGGACTGACACACAGAGCCGGACCCTTAGGACACGGGGCAGACACACAGAGCTGGACCCTTAGGACACGGGACAGACACACACAGCCGGACCCTTAGGACATGGGACAGACACACAGAGCCGGACCCTTAGGACACGGGACAGACACACAGAGCTGGACCCTTAGGACACGGGACTGACACCAAAGCCGGACCCTTAGGACACGGGACAGACACACAGAGCCGGACCCTTAGGACACGGGACTGACACACAGAACCGGGCCCTTAGGACACGGGACAGACACACAGAGCCGGACCCTTAAGACACGGGACAGACACACAGAACCGGGCCCTTAGGACACAAGACAAACACACAGAGCCGGACCCTTAGGACATGGGGCAGACACCAAAGCTGGACCCTAAGGACACGGGACAGACACACAGAGCCGGACCCTTAGGACACGGGGCAGACACACATAACCGGACCCTTAGGACATGGGACAGACACACACAGCCGGACCCTTAGGACACGGGACTGACACACAGAGCCGGACCCTTAGGACACGGGACTGACACACAGAGCCGGACCCTTAGGACACGGGACAGACACACAGAGCTGGACCCTTAGGACACAAGACAAACACACAGAGCCGGACCCTTAGGACACGGGACTGACACACAGAACCAGACCCTTAGGACATGGGACAGACACACAGAACCGGACCCTTAGGACACGGGACAGACACACAGAGCTGGACCCTTAGGACACGGGACTGACACCAAAGCCGGACCCTTAGGACACGGGACAGACACACAGAGCCGGACCCTTAGGACACGGGGCAGACACACAGAGCCGGACCCTTAGGACATGGGGCAGACACACAGAACCGGACCCTTAGGACACGGGACAGACACACAGAGCCGGACCCTTAGGACACGGGACTGACACACAGAGCCGGACCCTTAGGACACAAGACAGACACACACAGCCGGACCCTTAGGACATGGGACAGACACACAGAGCCGGACCCTTAGGACACGGGACAGACACACAGAGCTGGACCCTTAGGACACGGGACTGACACCAAAGCCGGACCCTTAGGACCCGGGACAGACACACAGAGCCAGACCCTTAAGACACGGGACAGACACACAGAACCGGGCCCTTAGGACACAAGACAAACACACAGAGCCGGACCCTTAGGACATGGGGCAGACACCAAAGCTGGACCCTTAGGACACGGGAGAGACACACAGAGCCGGACCCTTAGGACACGGGGCAGACACACAGAACCGGACCCTTAGGACATGGGACAGACACACACAGCCGGACCCTTAGGACACGGGACTGACACACAGAGCCGGACCCTTAGGACACGGGACTGACACACAGAGCCGGACCCTTAGGACACGGGACAGACACACAGAGCTGGACCCTTAGGACACAAGACAAACACACAGAGCCGGACCCTTAGGACACGGGACTGACACACAGAACCAGACCCTTAGGACATGGGACAGACACACAGAGCCGGACCCTTAGGACATGGGACAGACACACAGAACCGGACCCTTAGGACACGGGACAGACACACAGAGCTGGACCCTTAGGACACGGGACTGACACCAAAGCCGGACCCTTAGGACACGGGACAGACACACAGAGCCGGACCCTTAGGACACGGGGCAGACACACAGAGCCGGACCCTTAGGACATGGGGCAGACACACAGAACCGGACCCTTAGGACACGGGACAGACACACAGAGCCGGACCCTTAGGACACGGGACTGACACACAGAGCCGGACCCTTAGGACACAAGACAGACACACACAGCCGGACCCTTAGGACATGGGACAGACACACAGAGCCGGACCCTTAGGACACGGGACAGACACACAGAGCTGGACCCTTAGGACACGGGACTGACACCAAAGCCGGACCCTTAGGACCCGGGACAGACACACAGAGCCAGACCCTTAAGACACGGGACAGACACACAGAACCGGGCCCTTAGGACACAAGACAAACACACAGAGCCGGACCCTTAGGACATGGGGCAGACACCAAAGCTGGACCCTTAGGACACGGGAGAGACACACAGAGCCGGACCCTTAGGACACGGGGCAGACACACAGAACCGGACCCTTAGGACATGGGACAGACACACACAGCCGGACCCTTAGGACATGGGACAGACACCAAAGCCGGACCCTTAGGACACGGGACTGACACTGAGCCGGACCCTTAGGACACGGGGCAGACACACAGAGCTGGACCCTTAGGACACGGGACAGACACACACAGCCGGACCCTTAGGACATGGGACAGACACACAGAGCCGGACCCTTAGGACACGGGACAGACACACAGAGCTGGACCCTTAGGACACGGGACTGACACCAAAGCCGGACCCTTAGGACACGGGACAGACACACAGAGCCGGACCCTTAGGACACGGGACAGACACAGAACTGGACCCTTAGGACACGGGACAGACACACAAAGCCGGACCCTTAGGACACAGGACAGACACACAGAGCCGGACCCTTAAGACACGGGACAGACACACAGAACCGGGCCCTTAGGACACGGGACAGACACACAGAGCCGGACCCTTAAGACACGGGACAGACACACAGAACCGGGCCCTTAGGACACAAGACAAACACACAGAGCCGGACCCTTAGGACATGGGGCAGACACCAAAGCTGGACCCTAAGGACACGGGACAGACACACAGAGCCGGACCCTTAGGACACGGGGCAGACACACATAACCGGACCCTTAGGACATGGGACAGACACACACAGCCGGACCCTTAGGACACGGGACTGACACACAGAGCCGGACCCTTAGGACACGGGACTGACACACAGAGCCGGACCCTTAGGACACGGGACAGACACACAGAGCTGGACCCTTAGGACACAAGACAAACACACAGAGCCGGACCCTTAGGACACGGGACTGACACACAGAACCAGACCCTTAGGACATGGGACAGACACACAGAGCCGGACCCTTAGGACACGGGACAGACACACACAGCCGGACCCTTAGGACACGGGACTGACACACAGAACCAGACCCTTAGGACACGGGACTGACACACAGAGCCGGACCCTTAGGACACGGGACAGACACACACAGCCGGACCCTTAGGACACGGAGCAGACACACAGAGCCGGACCCTTAGGACACGGGACAGACACACAGAACCAGACCCTTAGGACATGGGACAGACACACAGAGCCGGACCCTTAGGACACGGGACAGACACACAGAGCCGGACCCTTAGGACACGGGACTGACACACAGAGCCGGACCCTTAGGACACGGGACAGACACACAGAGCCGGACCCTTAGGACACGGGACTGACACACAGAGCCGGACCCTTAGGACACGGGACTGACACACAGAGCCGGACCCTTAGGACACGGGACAGACACACAGAGCTGGACCCTTAGGACACGGGACTGACACCAAAGCTGGACCCTTAGGACACGGGACAGACACAGAACTGGACCCTTAGGACACGGGGCAGACACACAGAGCCGGACCTTTAGGACACGGGACAGACACACAGAGCCGGACCCTTAGGACACGGGACAGACACAGAACTGGACCCTTAGGACACGGGACAGACACACACAGCCGGACCCTTAGGACACAGGACAGACACACAGAGCCGGACCCTTAAGACACGGGACAGACACACAGAACCGGGCCCTTAGGACACAAGACAAACACACAGAGCCAGACCCTTAGGACATGGGGTAGACACCAAAGCTGGACCCTTAGGACACGGGACAGACACACAGAACCGGACCCTTAGGACATGGGACAGACACACATAACCAGACCCTTAGGACATGGGACAGACACACACAGCCGGGCCCTTAGGACACGGGACAGACACACAGAGCCGGACCCTTAGGACATGGGACAGACACACAGAGCCGGACCCTTAGGACACGGGACAGACACACAGATCTGGACCCTTAGGACACGGAACTGACACCAAAGCCGGACCCTTAGGACACGGGACAGACACAGAACTGGACCCTTAGGACACGGGACAGACACACAAAGCCGGACCCTTAGGACACGGGACAGACACACAAAGCCGGACCCTTAGGACACAGGACAGACACACAAAGCCGGACCCTTAGGACACAGGACAGACACACAGAGCCGGACCCTTAGGACACGGGGCAGACACACAGAACCGGACCCTTAGGACATGGGACAGACACACACAGCCGGACCCTTAGGACACGGGACAGACACACAGAACCAGACCCTTAGGACATGGGACAGACACACACAGCCGGGCCCTTAGGACACGGGACAGACACACAGAGCTGGACCCTTAGGACACGGGACTGACACCAAAGCCGGACCCTTAGGACACGGGACAGACACACAGAGCCGGACACTTATGACACGGGGCAGACACACAGAGCCGGACCCTTAGGACATGGGGCAGACACACAGAACCGGACCCTTAGGACACGGGACAGACACACAGATCCGGACCCTTAGGACACGGGACTGACACACAGAGCCGGACCCTTAGGACACAAGACAGACACACACAGCCGGACCCTTAGGACATGGGACAGACACACAGAGCCGGACCCTTAGGACACGGGACAGACACACAGAGCTGGACCCTTAGGACACGGGACTGACACCAAAGCCGGACCCTTAGGACCCGGGACAGACACACAGAGCCAGACCCTTAAGACACGGGACAGACACACAGAACCGGGCCCTTAGGACACAAGACAAACACACAGAGCCGGACCCTTAGGACATGGGGCAGACACCAAAGCTGGACCCTTAGGACACGGGAGAGACACACAGAGCCGGACCCTTAGGACACGGGGCAGACACACAGAACCGGACCCTTAGGACATGGGACAGACACACACAGCCGGACCCTTAGGACATGGGACAGACACACAGAACCAGACCCTTAGGACATGGGACAGACACACACAGCCGGGCCCTTAGGACACGGGACAGACACACAGAGCCGGACCCTTAGGACATGGGACAGACACACAGAGCTGGACCTTTAGGACACGGGACTGACACCAGAGCCAGACCCTTAGGACATGGGACAGACACACAGAGCTGGACCCTTAGGACACGGGACTGACACCAAAGCCGGACCCTTAGGACACGGGACAGACACAGAATCAGACCCTTAGGACACAGGGCAGACACACAGAGCCGGACCCTTAGGACATGGGGCAGACACACAGAACCGGACCCTTAGGACACGGGACAGACACACAGAGCCGGACCCTTAGGACACGGGACTGACACACAGAGCCGGACCCTTAGGACACGGGACAGACACACAGAGCCGGACCCTTAGGACACGGAGCAGACACACAGAGCCGGACCCTTAGGACACGGAGCAGACACACAGAGCCGGACCCTTAGGACACGGGACAGACACACAGAGCCGGACCCTTAGGACACGGGACAGATACACAGAGCCGGACCCTTAGGACACGGGACAGACACACAGAGCCGGACCCTTAGGACACGGGACTGACACACAGAGCCGGACCCTTAGGACACAAGACAGACACACACAACCGGACCCTTAGGACATGGGACAGACACACAGAGCCGGACCCTTAAGACACGGGACAGACACACAGAACCGGACCCTTAGGACACAAGACAAACACACAGAGCCGGACCCTTAGGACATGGGGCAGACACCAAAGCTGGTCCCTTAGGACACGGGACAGACACACAGAGCCGGACCCTTAGGACACAGGGCAGACACACAGAACCGGACCCTTAGGACATGGGACAGACACACACAGCCGGACCCTTAGGACACGGGACAGACACACAGAACCAGACCCTTAGGACATGGGACAGACACACACAGCCGGGCCCTTAGGACACGGGACAGACACACAGAGCCGGACCCTTAGGACATGGGACAGACACACAGAGCCGTACCCTTAGGACACGGGACAGACACACAGAGCTGGACCCTTAGGACACGGGACTGACACCAGAGCCGGACCCTTAGGACACGGGACAGACACACAGAGCTGGACCCTGAGGTCCAGCTGAGATCAACAAATGGCAGCACTGCAGTCTGGAGTCCCGGGCTCCACCCCTCAGACTCAGCAGTGGCATTCCTTATGCCCACGTGACTGGAAGCCAGCGGCAAACACAGGTCCCCTCGCATGCAGGCTGAGTCAAACCACAGCCCCACTGCCCGACCCAGCCCCCCGGCTCCCATTGACACAGGGGCTGCAAGTGCAGGAAACAAGGACAGGAAAGGGAAACACAGAGTGAAAGTGAAACTAGGCCTGGGCGGGGCGAACTGCAGCAGAGTCGGGCCTGGGGCCTGGGCTGCCGGGCCCTGGTGGTGAAAGGGGCCTAGTGAGTGGGCGCAGATGCAAAGAGTGGGAGCAGAGACACTGTCCCACACGCCTAAACTGTCCTCTAGAGCACCGAGCCCCATAAAACGGTCAGAAAAAACCAAACATTAAATAATTTTTCACATGAAACGCTTCCCTTTTGGCATTTATTTATTTAGTGTGGATAGAGACATTGAGAGGAAGGGAGCCTACTGGGAGGAAGACAGAAAGAGAGACACCTGGGGGGCTGGGCAGTGGCGCGCCTGGTTAAGCGCACAGCTTAGCAAGTCAAGGAGCCGAGTTTCAGTTCCGGTCCCCACCTGCAGGGAGAAGCTTCACGAGCGGTGAAGCAGGGCTGCAGGTGTCTCTCTGTCTCTCTCCCTCTCTATCTCTCCCCCCCTTCTCAGTTTCTCTCTGTCCTATCCAAAAAAATGGAAAGAATGGCCACAGGAAGTGGTGGATTTGTAGTGCCAGCACTGAGCCCCCAGCAATAGCCCTAGTGATAATAAAAGAAAGAAAGAAGGAAAGAAAGGAGGAAAGGGAGAGAGAAAGAAATGGAGGGGGCAGGCAGGCAAAGACGCCTGCGACAACAGCGTCACCACACTGAAGCTGAGAGCCGCAAGCCCAGGCCGCAGCACCATGAACGCCGTCCCCAACCCCACCCGCAGCCACGCACCTGTGTGGTGTCCACGGCTGCTGTTAGCGCAGCCTAGGAGGTCCTGAAGGGCAAGGACCAGGGCCCACCCGCTGCCCAGGGCACCCTGGCATACAGCGCAGCACCCTGGCACTTGGCGGCACATGTCAACCTCAACAGCAAGTTAAGTCAGGCAGAAGTGGAAAAACAAGATCAGAAACGAAAACACAAGTCGAACCTGAAATGGAATGGGCGTATCGCACCCAAGTAAAAGACTCTGGGGTGGGTGGGTGGGTGGGGAGAATACAGGTCCATGAAGGATGATAAATGACATAGTGGGGGTTGTATTGTTAAATGGGAAACTGGGGAATGTTACGCATGTACAAACTATTGTATTTACTGTTGAATGTAAAACATGAATTCCCCAATAAAGAAATAAATTTTAAAAATAAAATAAATAAACAAACAAACAAAAACCCAGCAAGTTAAGGGGACCAAGAGACACCCCGTCCAGGAGACACACAAGTCTCCACCCTGAGGACTCAGGTCTGAGCCGCCTCCTACCACCACCTGGGAGCACCTGCAGGCCAGAAGCTTCAGGGGCAGTGACGCAGCGCTGCGGTGTCTCCCCCTTCTTCCATCTCAGAAAAACAAAACAAAACAAACGAAGAAGCAGTCCACTGAGAGTGCCGGGCTCACACAGGCACGGAGCTCCAGCACCAAGCGGGAGCCCAAAGATCAGTGGGGGTTGCTGCGCCCATCAATTCATCGCTGACACCACGGGGCGCCGTGCAGCTCTGGCGGTAAAGCTGCACCCAGAGAGGCCACCGGAACGCTGTGCTTAGGGTCAGGGAGACACAGAGAGAGCGCCTTGCAGCAACACACAGACTTTCAAGCCTGAGGCACCGGAGGCCCCTGGTTCAATCCCCAGTACCACCATAAGCTCTGCTGAAAATGTGAGTGTGTGTACGTGTGTGTACGTGTGTGTGTGTACACGTATGTCCTGAGTAGTAGTATGTCATGTTAAGCACACATATTACAATTTTCAAGGGCCTGGGTTCAAGCCCTGGTCCCCACCTGCAGGGGGGAAGCTTCATGAGCAGTGAAGCAGGGCTGCAGGTGTCTGTCTGTCTCTCTCTCTATCTCCCACTCTCCTCTCAGATTCTCTCTGTCTCTACCCAATAATAAATAACTCAAATTAAATATCTAAAAAAGAGAGTGTGTCCTTTGCGCACTTAGCCAGGTGCACCACTTCCTGACCCCCCTTCTCCTTTCCTCTCAGCTTTTCTCTGTCTCTATCCAAAATTAAATAAATGAACTACTTAAAAGTATTTTTTAAATTTTTAATATTTATTTGTTTTCCCTTTTGTTGCCCTTGTTTTTTTATTGTTGCTGTAGTTATTATTGTTGTTGTTATTGATGTCAATGTTGTTGGATAGGCCAGAGAGAGATGGAGAGGAGGGGAAGACAGAGAGGGGGAGAGAAAGACAGACACCCGCAGACCTGCTTCACCGCCTGTGAAGCGACTCCCCTGCAGGTGGGGAGCCGGGGGCTCGAACCGGGATTCTTAATGCCAGTCCTTGTACTTCGTACCACGTGCGCTTAACCCACTGAGCTACCACCCAACTCCCTATTTAAAGATATTTTAAAAGAATTTTCCCTAGAATCAAACCTGGAAAATATCTGAAAGGGAAGGAAACTTGCTTGCCTGTATCAGAACGGGAAGTGAGAGCTCAGAGGGGAGCCCACCCACCCTCTGCCACCAGACCAGCCGCACGCGCTAGCCCATCAGTCGCCTAGGGGCTGGGCTGGCCAGCTCTTCTTTCTTTGTTTCCTTTCTGTCATCACCAGGGCTTCACTGCTCCAGGTCAGCTTTTTTTGCTTAAAAGAGAGAGACACCTCCCCGGAGCCCTACCTCACTAGGGACAGACAGACACAGGCTGGGGGTGTGGATCCACCTGCCAACACCCATGTCCAGCAGAGAAGCAGTGACAGAAGCCAGAGCTCCCACCTTCTGCTCCCCATAGAGAATTCTGGTCCAGGAGCCAGAGGGATAAAGAACAGGGGAGCTTCCAGTGGAGGGGATGGGGCACGAGATTCTGGTGGTGGGAGCTGTGTGGGATTGTCCCCCTCTCATCCCACAATCTTGTCAATCATTATTAAATCACTGATAAAAGCAAGAGACAGAGGCAGAGAGACAGAGGGGGAGAGGAAAGACATCCCAGCATCAAGGTCCAGCCCTGAGTGGCTGTCTTGTCAGCCCTTGTTCTCATTTCTGAAAACCACATAACGCCTGACACTGTAGGTGGGGCTGGCCGGACACGCCGGTTCTCAGGCTGCAGCTACAGCATCCCCAGCCCCTGGGACCCTCCCGGCCTGGGGCCCGCAGTCCACTTGGGGCTGACTCGTACCCGGGTCTGTGTTCACAACGGTCTTGGTCCGGATAAGCCCGGAAGCGGAGAAGCCGATCTCTGACAGCCAAGGCCGGAGGTCCACGTAAGCGTCTTCCAGTTGCTGGAGCACGTAGAGGAGGAACTCGGACACCTCCTCGCCCTTGCTCTGCACCAGGTCCAGGATCTTGCGCACCTGGTAGTGACACAAACACGAGAACGGGAGGGGCGTCGAGGACAGACACACAGCAAGGCCTGGGCCTCACCCAGCTGGGTCAGAGCCTGCGCACGGAGGTGAGGATGCAGGGAGGCGTCATCTAGCGGAACACAGCCCAGCAGCCCTCCAACAGCCTGAAACTCAGGGGAACTCAGCAGATCCGTGCTACCCTTGGGATTATCTCCCTCCTTCTCTCTCTCTCCCTCCCTTCCCTGCTTTTTCTCTGCCCCTGCCTATCCTTTGTCTTCCCCCTCTCTCATTTATCATACTCCACTTCCCCCCCCTCCCCCCTCCCCCATCTATTTTAGCTAGAGCCTCTGCTTAGCTCTGGCTGATGGTGGTGCAGAGGATTGAACCTGTGACCTCAGAGCCTCAAGACTGAAAGTCTTGGAACCAGGTGGTGGTGCATCGGTTGAGCTCATATGAGACAGTGTGCAAGGACCTGGGTTCGAGCCCCTGGTCCCCACCTGCAGGGGGGAAGCTTTGCAAATGTGAAACAGGGCTGCAGGTCTCTCCCTCTCCCTCACTCCCTCATCTCCCCCCTTCCCTTTTGATTTCTGGCTGTCTCTATCCAATAAATAAATAAACATAATTTAAAAAAGAGTGGGGCCCTGAGTCTGATGTTCAGCACAGCGTATGCCGGAGTGATGTGCCCTCTCTCTCTCTCTCTCTCATAAATAAGTAAATAAATAAATCTTGCAACCCAGGAATTGAGGTGGTGGATAAAGTATTGGGTTCTTAACCATGAGGTCCTGAGTTCAATTCCTGGCATCAAATGTGATGTTTTCTCTCTGTGTGTGTGTCTCTCTCTCTTTTAAGGAATTTTAAACTTTATCAGGAAAATTGAAAACACCCACACAGTGGAGTATACATAGGCCAAGAAAGAGAGAAAGAGAAAGTGTCTGGTGTTCTCTCGCTCTCTTTAGTAAATACATAAATCTTTTTTAAAAAGGGGAACCAGGTGGTGGCACAGCGGGTTAAGCACACGTGGGGTTAAGCACACATGGCGAAAAGCACAAGGACCGGCGTAAGGATCCCGGTTCGAGCCCCCGGCGCCCCACCTGCAGGGGAGTCGCTTCACGGGCGCTGAAGCAGGTCTGCAGGTGTCTGTCTTTCTCTCCCCCTCTCTGTCTTCTCCTCCTCTCTCCATTTCTCTCTGTCCTGTCCAACAACAACGACATCAATAACAACAACAATAACCACAACAATAAAACAACAAGGGCAACAACAGGGAATAAATAATAAAAGAAAGAAAGAAAACACACAGAGAACTGAAGGGTGGCATGTGGGACTGGTGCGTGGGGCAGAGGGCTGAGCTGAAGGGAGTCTGCGCTCACCCAGCAGGTCCACGTGGGCACAGAACACATGACTGCACACCCAGCGGACTCCAGTGCGTGTTACTGTTAGTGTGCACAGAGACAGACGAGTGAGTGGGTGAGTGAGAAGAGCTTCCCTCGATGCGCTGGGGGCCGGGCTCACACAAAGCAGTGTCCTGTCCACGTGGGGCCCTGGCCCCAGCCCGAGTTAGTTTCTGCCCTACACGGACAGAGCTGCAGAGAGGATCCCACGCAGAAGGGGCCGCAGGCTGGGTCTAGCGTCCCTGCACATGCCACAGAAACACCCACGCAGCGATGTCTTCAGCTCTCCACCTGAGCTATTTCTCTTCTTTTCTTTTGCCTCCAGGATTATTGCTGGGGCTCGGTGCCCGCACAGCAAATCCACTGCTCCTGGAGGCCATTTTTTCCTAACTGGATAGGACAGAGAGAAATGGAGAGAGGGAGGGGGAGAGAAAGAAAGACAGACACCTGCAGACCTGCTTCAGCGCCTGTGAAGTGACTCCCCTGCAGGTGGGGAGCCGGGGGCTCGAACCGGGATCCTTAGGCCGGTCCTTGCGCTTGGTGCCAAGTGCGCTTAACCCGCCGCGCCACCGCACGGCCCCCCACCTGAGCTACCTGTCCGTCACCCCAACCCCATGCCGCCCCCGGAGCCCCCGGCCCGCACCTGGTCGGGCTTGGTGGGGCAGGCGCGCACGATCTCGGCGTCCTCCCCCGAGAAGTAGCCGCTGTGCAGCAGGTTGTCCAGCAGGCACCGCGTGTTGCCGATGTGATGGACCAGCAGCTCTCGGTGCACCGTCAGCAGCTTCCCGTGCCCGGCGGGCCCTGCCGCAAGGACTGCCATGTCACCGGGGCCCCACCTGCCCGGGGCGGCGAACGCAGGTGGCGGCTGCTCCGCCCGACATCCTCGTCTTTGGCGACCGTGTTGTGTTTCCGGCCGGCCGGAGGGCGACTGGGGCTCGGGTGGGTCCCCGGGGTGCAGACCCTGAGGGGACAGACAAAATCAGCAAGGAAGCCAGAGCCACGCAGAAGCCCGCAGAACCTCTCCGCCCAGAGCAGCAGCCGTGCGAGACCCGGGTGCACAGCCCACGCGGGTCTGCGGAGCTGGGACGGTGCGGACACAGAGCTCTGGGGGTGGGTGAGGTGTGGAGCTGGTCCTGTCGGCTTACGGTCTGTAACTGTTCCTCACAGAGGGAAAACAAAAGATGTAGTTGATCTGTTTGAGAACATCTTAAATCTGAAAAAAGCTAGGGAAGGAGCGGCCTTTTCGCTGGTGACTGTTTCTCACGCCACGGTCCGATTCCCCGCGAGGCCCGGAAGGGGAGTCACTCGGCGGGGTCGCCCTGTCTCTCCGAACCCCCGCTCATCTGGAAAGAGGCCCCAGCTTCACCCAAGGCCGCTGGGTCTCATCAGCCCTGTCGTCCCCACAGAAATAGCCACCTGCCTTCCAGCCGTTCCCCAGACACTGTCTCGGGCCTCAGAGGCAGAGGCTGGAACGCAAGCCTCCTGACTGGCCACCTGTGCACAGCAGTTCACCACATGGAAGGCGACGGGCTGTTGTGCAGTTCCTAACATCCTGAGTGAAATCTGCAGGCCGCGTGCAGAGGAAGAGGGGACAAACGAAACCCAGCCGCCCTGGCAGACCGAGTCCAAGGGTCCATCAACCGGCACCCGGATCACTGTAGAGAGAGCCACCCAGCCCCTGGGCACCTGACTCCCAGCAGTGCCCACAAGAACCAGGCACCTCCTGGCTCTGCGCGGGGCCCTTTCACCCCATGGCAGGGTGTGCGCCTGGACAACTGGCACTGTCTGACTGTCACACTCGACAGACAGACAGAAGATGGCAGCTCAGCCAGGGTCAGGGTTGCAACGTGCTGGGCGGCTCCCATGGGTGGGGCTCGCCCAGGTCCCTGGGGCCTGAACAAGCAGAATGGAAGTCAACCCTCTGAGGCAGCTCCAGGAATTCCCAGAGAAAAACACCAAGCTGATGGGAGGCAGGGGGCAAGTCCCATAAGAGAAGAAAAGACAGAGGGAGGGGGAGGAGGAGAGGGGGAGGGAGAGGGAGATGGATGGGGAGGGGGAAAGGGGAGGGATAGGGAGAGGGGAGGGGAGAGGGGGAGGGGGGAGAGGGAGGGGAGGGGAGAGGGAGGGGGGAGGGAGAGGGGGAGAGGGGGAGGGAGAGGGAGATGGATGGGGAGGGTGAGAGGGGGAGGGAGAGGGAGGGGAGGGGAGAGGGAAGGGGGGAGGGAGAGGGGGAGAGGGGGAGGGAGGGGGAGGAGGGGAAGAGGGGGAGAGGGAGGGGGAGGGGGAGGAGGGGAAGAGGGGGGAGAGGGAGGGAGGGGAGGGGGAGGGAGATGGATGGGGAGGGGGAGAGGGGGAGGGATACGAAGGGGAGGGGGAAAGGGGGAGGGGGAGAGGGGAGAGGGAGATGGATGGGGAGGGGGAGAGGGGGAAGGATAGGAGGGGGAGGGGGATAGGGGGAGGGGGAGAGGGGGAGGGGGAAGAGGGGGAGGGGAGGGGAGGGGGAGAGGGGGAGGGGGAGAGGGGGAGGGGAGGGGGAGAGGGGGAGGGGGAGAGAGAGGGGAGAGGGAGGGGGAGGGGGAGAGGGGGAGGGGGAGAGAGAGGGGAGAGGGAGAGAGAGGGGGAGGGAGAGGGGGAGAGGGGGGAGGGGGAGAGGGAGGGGGAGGGGGAGGGGGAGGGAGAGGGAGAAAAAGAAAGAAGCAGGGCCCAGGCAGTGGCACACCCGGCTGAGCACACACATCACCGGGCACACTTGACTGAGCGCACACGTACAGTGTGCAAGGACCTGGGTTCAAGCCCCGGGTCCTCAGCTGCATGGGGAGACTTTGCAGGGCTGCAGGGGTCTCTCTGTCTCTCCCCCCTCTCTATCTCCCTCTCAGTTTCTCTCTGTCTCTATCCGAATAATAAACAAAACAAAAGAAAAGAAAAAGCAAGAAGAAGGAGAAATGACGATAACGATGTGGCGGGGCTGGGATTAGCCTCCTGCCGGAAGCCGTGTCCCCAGGCAAAGACAGTGAGGAGAGCTGAAGTCAGACAGCTTGCCTGGACATGCGGACGTGTGTGCCAAGCCCAGTGTGAGCACCTGCTCGCGGCAGGCAGCTGCGCCATCCACGGCCCCTCCCGCTGTCTCCACCTGCAAGGGGTGCGAGTGGTGAAGCAGGGCTGCAGGTGTCTCTCTCTCTTCCTTTCATCCCTTTCCCTCTCAATTTCCAGCTGTCTCTATCCAATAAATAAATAAAGATAAAAAAAAAAAAAGACTAAGGACGCTTCAATGGAGGGGAGGGGACAGGGAACTCTGGTGGTGGGAGCTGTGTGGAATTGTGCCCTGTTATCTGACAATCTGGTTCATCATTCTTAAATCCCTAATAATCTTTTAAAGAGTCTTAGTTGAGTTCAGTTCTAGTCTTCAAAGCGCACTTTTGGGGCTGATGGTGCACCGTTCACTATGTGCAAGGTCTCGGGTTCAAGCCCCTACTCCCCACCTGCAGGGGAAACTTCACAAGTGTGACACAAACGAAACTGCTCCATTTGCTACGATCTCCTTTAGAAACAGTGTACAGCAATTCCACAATTTCTTCACGTGTAAGATCATTGTTATTCCTGACTTCATAATTCAAGTTCAAGAATGTTTCTCTCAGGCTTGCTGCATCTACATCTGTACCAGACCGAAACGACATTCCAGTACTTTTATGAAAGTTTTTATTATTAAATTATTATACATAAACCCATTTCAGGGTAATCCATTTTGTAACTATTGTCCAAGGATATACCAGAGTCTACTGACTTGCTGCCATGTAAGTTCTTCATTTCTGAATTTTTAATGATTTCGAATCCACTGAGTTTTCACTGTTCTCCATAGATACTTTTATAAACGCACTGCCTGAACTATGCAACCTACTCCTCGCACCGCTCCACTCCTGCAGCTTCCGCCGCCGCCCACCCCAGGGTGAAACAAATACTGTAAGTGGCTCTCTATCTCTCTCTCTATCTGTCTCTCTATCTCCCTCTCCCTCCCCCTCCCCTCTTAATTTCTCTCTGTCCTATTAAAGAAAAAGAAGTGTTTTATGGGGACATGACATTACCGCCCGCCCGCCCGCTGTTTGAAGAGCAGCATGGCGAGAGGAGTGTGGCTGAGAGGGAAGCTGTCCTCTCTCGGTGCCATGTGGGCTCGCACTTCCCCAGCTTTGTGACGCACCTGCTCTGGACTCCTGGAGCCCGAGAAGTAGCCCAGGGACCCGGCGAGCTTCTCACTCCGCTTCTCGACCGGGCAGCACACACCTGTCTGTCTGCCACAGCCAAGACCGGCCTCATCCAAGGCGGCAGCTCCATCTGACTGACCCAACATCAACCACAAACACAGTGCGTTTTTCCCACCGCCGGGGTTATCACAAGGACTCAGCACCACATGGACCCACCGCCATGGTCCTGTGACTACGTTTTCTTAATAGAGGGAGACAGAGCCAGAGGAAGAGTGACAGGAAGAGAGAGACACCTGCAGTCTTGCCTCCTGCTCATGAAGCTTCTCCCTGGGGCTTGAACCCAGTCCTTGCGCACAGCAGTGTGCGCACTCTGCACTGTGTTTCTGCCCAGTCTCACAGCGTCTTCTGAGGAGACACACATGAGGGCCGGCTGGTGGCAAACTGGGTTAAGCACACATGGTGCAAAGCACAAGGACCAGTGCAAGGATCCTCGATCAAGTCTCCAGCTCCCCACCTGCAAAGCAGGTCTGCAGGTGTCTGTCTTTCTCTCCCTCTCTGTCTTCCCCTCCTCTCTCAATTTCTCTCTCTCCTATGCAACAGCAACAACAATAACAAAAAAAAAAAATAACAGCAACAACAACAACCATGGAAAAAATGGCCACCAGGAGCAGTGCATTCGTAGTGTAGGCACTGAGACCCAGCAATAACCCTGGAGGCAAAAAAAATAAGACACACATGACCCACAGACATATGCAGAAATGCCCCACTTCACTCATCGTTAGAGAAAGGAAACTCCACCTCACACCTGTGTGAATGGCCTTCATCAACAACCCAGGAAACGACAGGTGTTGGAACGGCTGTGGAGAAAGAGGAACTCTGATTCAGTGCTGGTGAGTATGTAAGGTGGGGCAATCCTTTTGGAAGACTGTAAGGAGAGTCTTTAAACAAATAAAAATGGAGTTACCTATGACCCAGCAATACCACTTAGGCCTTGATCCTGTGGCCACTCCAATACTGATTGAAAGGGACACGTGCAGCCCTGTGCCCAGAGCTGCGTTATTCACAACAGCCAAAGAGGGGAAGCAGCCTAAATGTCATCAGATGACTGGCTAGAGAAGTTATGAGACACCTGCCTTCCCTGGGCAGACGCCCTCACCCCTGTGTCCTGGAGCCTCCCCTCCCCAGAGCCCTGCCCCACGAGGGACAGACAGACACAGGCTGGGGGTGTGGATCCACCTGCCAATACCCATGTCCAGCGGAGAAGCAATGACAGAAGCCAGAACTCCCACCTTCCGCTCCCCGTAAGAATTCTGGTCCCTGCTCCTGGAGTGGGGAAATGTCAGGGGAGATGCCCAGAGGGCTCTGAGCTCCAGCTCCACTGAGAGCCCAAACACACGTCATCAGGACTCTGGCTTTTTCTGCCATCACTGAAAGGGAAGCGGTCTGGAACACCAGAGGAAGTCAGGCGCTGCTCTGCCTATCTGAACGGGAAGAGGGAGGACACCTGCAAGTAGCACTAGGTGTCAGTGTGACTTATAAAGTGAAGGCAGCACCACAGAGGTAGAATCTCTACATGTGCGTCATAGAGACAGGCAGACAGAGTCAGCTCCTATCTGTGCCCTGGGAAGAACTACTGCAGCTTCCACAGGACGGGGACGGGGACACAGAACGCCGGTGGTGGGAACAGTGTGGAATCATACCCCTATTTTCTTATAATTCTGTGAGTTAATATTAAATCGCTAATTAAAAGAAGCCGTTGTGGGGCATGTACTCTATGGAATACTACTCTGCAATTAAAAAGATGAAACTGTGTCCTTTGGGGAAAAACGAAGTGGAGGTGATCACACTTGGTGAGATAACCAAAGTGAAAGACAGTGGCTGAACACGAAACTGGGAGCAACTGAGCAGGAAGCTGAGACTGGTTTTGCATATCCACAGATAAAAGAGACAGAGACGGCAGAGAGAAAAACAGATACAACAGAACGGAGCTTCTTTCAGTGTGGTTGGGCCAGGCTGGAACTGGGCTCCGGGCAGACGACCAGTGCTCTCTCCACTCTGCTACCTGGCCTCCCCCAAGCTTGCTTTCA